>NC_044382.1:100530048-100735048 GCF_006542625.1 Nomascus leucogenys
GACCAATCTCTTAAGCTGTTTTTCAACCCCTAGATTCTCTCTTTCTACCCTAATACATCCCACCTTCTGCCTCTGCTGTTCAAAATTTGTCCAGATGCAGCATCCCAAGCCCCCTATAATCTCATCCCTCTTACTTAATATTCAGGTAAATATCCGTTTCTCATGCAATATCTACCATCAAAACAGATCGAGTCATGCGTATGCCAAAAACTTCCAACTCTCTTTGTTCAGCCCAATTCGTGCTTCAGAGTTCTAGACTTGTGTATATGCAGTAGCCCCTTTGCATCAGTACTTAGATGCGCCATAGAAAAACTGACCTCATCCAGAATGTAATTCATCATCTCCATACCCAAACCTATTTTTCGTCCTGTGCTTCCAATCACAGTGAAGAGCATCACAATTCAGCAGTTGCCCAAACCTGGAACTGCTGCATTCTTCATCCGTAACTTCTGATTATTCCTGAAATCCTAAATATCTCTTGAATCCTTTCACTTTTCTCATCTTTCTGAGTCTGGCTCATCATCATCTCTTGAAATGACTCAGAAACAGAAAGCCACAAACTGCACATTCTCACTTAAAAATAGGAACTAAGCAATGGGTACACATGGACATACAGTGTGTAATCATAGACCCTGGAGACACCAACAGGTGGGAGGGTGGCAAGGGGGTGAGGAATGAACTACTTAACCTGTTGGGCACAATGTAGATGATTTAGTGTATACTATTCAGGGTACACTAAAAGCCTAAACTTCACCACTACATAATATATCCATGTAATACAACTGCACTTGTACCCCCTTAGTCTATTTTTAAAAATTAGAAAAATAAAAATAAATAAATAATAAAATATTACAGCATTTCTCATAATGGAATCAAAATAACTAAAACAAAATTCATTCACTTGAAACTCTTAAATGATTCATTTTTCTTTCAGGGTAAAGTCCATATCAATTATATGGTTTTCAAGATCCTGTATTATCTGGGCTTTGTTTATTCAACCAACCACAATCTTGGCTTTCTTAAGATTGGCACCAATCATGAAAAAAATCATTTTTTCCTACAGGAAAACAATTCTTACCTTGATTTCTAAATGTGAGGGAATTCATGGCTCTGAATTGTGGTAATCAAGTATTCTCAGTTTGTTACAGACAGTTGCCTTATATTATTATTTCCAAATATTGATTCAGTCACAACTCCATGTGGATCGCTTCTCTCAAGCACATCCTATTCTAAACAGCCACCTTGCTATTTAACTCTTCCTCAAGCATCAGGCTTTAGCTTAGATACAAATTTTTATAGGATGCCTACCCTACAAGGTAGGTATGTGGGGTCCTACCTGTGTGTGCACATAGCATCCTGCATTTCCTCCATCACACGATTATTATATCTTGATTTCCTATTCACTTAATTGTATTGTCTACGAGACTCTTAGCTCCATGAGGGCAGGGGCTCTTTCTCTCTTGTTCACACATTTGTACTCAGTTCTGGGTACAGTGCTTAGAACCATTAGGTGCTCAATTAACATTAGTTAAGTGAATGAATGTAGCAAATATATCTTAGAGTTCTAAGCCTTATGTCATATTGTTCCATTTTTGGGAAAGCCCACATTTTTGTTTTATTTTTGTATTAAATATTATTTATTTTCAAATAATCTCAAATATATAGAAAAGTTGAAAGAACGGTATAAAGAATTTTTTTTCCTGAACTATTTGAGACTACATTGTCAAATTGTTGTCTCATGATCCCTTAATCTCTTTAGGCTGCTGTAACAAAATACCTTAGACTGAGAAATTTACAAACACAGAAATTAATTGCTCAAAATTCTGAAGCCTGGGAAGTTCCAGATTAGGTGCCAGCTCTTTCAGTGGCTGGTGAGGGTCCATTCCTCATAGATAGTGCCTTCTATGTGTCCTCCTATGGTGGAAGGGCAAGGAGACTCCTCCTCCAAGCTTCTTTTAGAAGGGTATTAATTCCATTCCTGAGGGTTTCACTCTCATGACCTAATCATCTTTTAAAGGTCCTGCCTCTTAATATCATCCCAGGGTGGGTTAGGTTTCAATAAATGAATTCACAGGGTGGGGAGGGGACACACAAATATTCAGACCACAGTAACTCATAATACTTTAACATGTGTTTTCTAAAACACATGGACATTCGCCTATATAACCAACGTGGAACCATTGAAATTAGAAAATACAAGATAAGTGACTACTAATTTTCAGACCCTTTTCAATTCTTGTCAAATGTACCAATACATCTTGATCCATACATGGAAATGGCAGGTCTGTTGGATAGAAGAAATGAATTAACCAATCCCTGAGCTGCCTTAACTCATGACTTTTTCTAACATACATAATGCATTTTTATATTGTTAGAGCCACTTTGAATTCACTTTTTAAATATTTGCAAATAAAGGCAATCTCATTGTTAAATAATATTTAAACAGTTGTATGTTGTTATTTTATGCATTTTGGCCCTGTATCTCCATTTAAAATTTTAAATCCTAAAACATGGACCATAATTAAGAATCATTTTCCGGCTGGGCATGGTGGCTCACGCCTGTAATCCCAGCACCTTGGGAGGCCGAGGTGGGCGGATCATGAGGTCAGGAGATTGAGACCATCCTGGCTAACATGGTGAAATCTCGTCTCTACTAAAAAAAAAAAAAAAAAAATACAAAAAATTAGCCGGGCGTGGTGGCAGGCACCTGTAGCCCCAGCTACTCAGGAGGCTGAGGCCGGAGAATAGCGTGAACCCGGGAGGCCGAGCTTGCTGTGAGCTGAGATCGCGCCACTGCACTCCAGCCTGGGCGACAGAGCAAGACTCCGTCTCATAGAAAAAGAATTATTTTCCATTTTTCCCAGCATCAAGCACAGTGTTTGCTGTGTAATAAATATTTGTTCATTAATTATATTCTCCTTTAAACCTTATTAGATTGTTCATTTCTTCTCTTAAATTTGAAAGATATTTTATATACTTCCATGATCATGAAAGAATCATCTAGAAATAAGACTATCAGAGCATATCATTTTAAGTGCAGAAATGTTTTTGTTAAATAAATTTATTGCAAGTTTTCTTTTCTCTTACTTTAGTATAAGAGTATAAAATGTCAGATTTGAAAAGGATCTTACAGATGATCTAACCAAATTCCATTTTAAAGAATTATATTCCATGGCTCAGGAAGAATTTACAGTTTTAGTTATTTTTTACCAATCTGTAGTTAGCAAAATAGTCCAATGTACACTAGTCCAAAGTATTTGAAAACCCACAGCCTTGACTACATCATGCTCTTTTGAATGATTTTTTTGATCAAGTACAAACCGTTACTTGAAAAACATCTACACCTATTTAACATTTTGACTCAAATTTCTTCTTTGCTCCCAATAGTATGCTAACATACTTTATGTTATAATGAATTATTTAGCAAAATATATTATCTTTTTCCTTGTGTCGTCATGCTTCTCCTATCAAGCAATCTATTGTCTGTAAAATATGAGATAAAATATTATAGTTATTAAGAGCATGGGCTCTGGAACCACACTGACTGGGTTAGAACACCCATCTCTCCATTTGCTCCTTGTGGGAACCTGAAAAATTTAAATTAATCTCTCATGGTCCTTGTTTTCACATATACAAAACCAGAAGAAGAGTAGTACTGGCCTTCCAGGGTGGTTGTAAGGACTAAACTATTTAATACATGTACAGCTCAAGGAAGATGATGAGCACTTAATGAGTTAATCTTTTATGTTATGGTGATTGCTATAGATCATCTATTTATAAAAACAAAAGGACATTATTAAAATACTATGTTTAAAGAAAGTTGTCCATGATTATTTCAGAACCGTATATGCATCTGTGTTCTCCTACACTGTGCTCTATTCTATTAGATGAGCACTCACTTCATTTTATATGTTTGTCATTTATGGAATTATTTGTAATTTCTTAAGATATTATTTAATAAAATGTATCCTTTTTTGTATTGTCTCAGTATATATATATATATATATATTTTTTTTTTTTTTTTTTTTTTTTTTTTTTTTTTTTTTGAGACGGAGTCTTGCTCTGTCGCCCAGGCTGGAGTGCAGTGGCGCAATCTCGGCTCACTGCAAGCTCCGCCTCCCGGGTTCACGCCATTCTCCTGCCTCAGCCTCTCCGAGTAGCTGGGACTACAGGCGCCCACCACCACGCCCGGCTAATTTTTTGTATTTTTAGTAGAGACGGGGTTCCACCGTGGTCTCGATCTCCTGACCTCACGATCCGCCCGCCTCGGCCTCCCAAAGTGCTGGGATTACAAGCGTGAGCCACCGCGCCCGGCCTGTCTCAGTATATTTTTAACTTATTTAATGGCAAGCTGCTTTTGAGTTATGAAAATAAAAATCAATAGTAAAATACTATATATCTTTATACAGGCATACTTCAAAGATTTTGTAGGTTCAATTCCAGGACACCACAATGAAGGAAATATCATAATAAAACAAGTCACACAATTTTTTTGTTTTCCTGGTGCATATAAGAGTTGTTTACACTATACTGATCTCCATTAAGTGTACAACAGCATTATGTCTAAAACTGTACATATGTTAATTTTAAATACTTTATTGCTAATAAATGCTAACAATCATCTGAGCCTTCTGAGAGTTGTAACCTTTTTGCTGGCAGGGGGTCTTGCCTCCATGTTATTGGCTGCTGGCTGATCAGGTGGTAGTTGCCAAAGATTTAGGTGGCTGTGGCAGTTTCTTAAGACAACAGTGGAGTTTGTCGCATCTATTGATTATTTTTCTTTTCAGGAATAAGTTCTCGGTGACATGCAATGCTGTTTGATAGCATTTTACCCACAGTAGAGCCTCTTGCAAAATTGGATTCAGTCTTCTCAAACCCTGCCACTGTTTTGTCACCAAAGTTTATGTACAATTCTAAATCCTTTGTGGTCATCTCAGCAATGTTCAGTGTCTTCACCACTAGTAGACTCCATCTCAAGAAACCACTTGCTTTGTTCATTCATAGTAAGCAACAAATCTGTTTTTTTTTTTTTTTATCATAGAGACTGTGGCAATTTATATTTTCAGTCTTAGTTCTAATTCTAGTCCTTTTGTTCTGTCCACCCCATCTGCAATTACTTCCTCTGAAGTCTTGAACCCCTCAAAGTCATCCATTAGTGTTGGAGTAAACTTTCCAAATTCCCGTAAATGTTGATAGTTTGCCCTTGAATCCCAAATGTTCTTAATGGCATGTAAAATGGTGAATCTTTTCCAGATTTTTAATTCACTTTGCCCATATCCATGAGAGAAATCACTGTCTATGGCAGCTATGGCCTTACAAAATGTATTTCTTAAATAATAAGACTTGAAAATCAAAATTACTCCTTGATACAAATGATCAAGAGCTGCAGAATGGATGTTGGGTTAGCAGGCATGAAAACAACATTAATCTTCTGTACATCTCCATCAGAGCTTTTGGGTGACCAGGTGCATTGTCAATGAGCAATAATATTTTGAAAGGGTTCTTTTTCTGAGCCTTAGGTCTCAACAGAGGGCTTAAAATATTTAGTAAACCATGTTGTAAACAGATATGCTGCCATCTGGGATTTGTTCTTTCGTTTGTAGAGCACAGGCAGAGTAGATTTAACGTAGTTCTTCCACTTAAAGTCACCAGCTGCATTAGCCCTTAACAAGAAAGTCAGACTATTCTTTGAAGCTTTGAAGCTAGGCATGGACTTTTCCTCTCTAGCTGTGAAATTCCTAGATGACATTGTCTACCAATAGAAAGCTCTTTCATCTACATTGAAAATATGTTTGGTGCAGCCACCTTCATTAAATATCTTAACTAGATCATCTGGATAACTTGCTACAGCTTCTACAGCAGCACTTGCTGCTTCACCTTGTATATTCTTTTATGAGCCAACTTCTGCTAGCTTCCAACTTTTCTTCTTCAGCTTCCTCACCTTTCTGAGCTCACACAGAATTTAAAGAATTTAGGGTCTTATTCTGGATTAGGCTTTGGCTTAAGGGAATGTTGAGGCTGGTTTGATCTTCAGTCCAGACCACCCAAACTTTCTCCACATCAGCAATAAGGCTGGTTTGTTTTCTTATCATTTGTATGTTTACCAGAGAACTACTTTTAATTTTCTTCAAGAGCTTTTCCTTTGTATTCACAACTTGGCTAACTGTATGGTGCAAGAGGCCTAGCTTTCAGTCTATTTTGGCTTTCCACATGTCTTACTCACTAAGCTTTATCATTTCTAGTTTTTTATTCCAAGTGAGAGGCACATGACTCTTCCTTTCAGTTGTACACTTAGAGGCCTAATTGTAATATTGTTTTGTCTCAGGGGATAGGGAGGTCTGATGAGAGGGAGAGAGATGAGGGAAAGCCTGGTGGATAGAGCAGTCAGAACACACAGAACATTTATTAAGTTCACTGTCTTATATGGACATGGTTTGTAGCAGCCCAGCACACTTATAATAGTAACATCAAAGATCACTGATCATAGATCACCATAACAGATATAAGTATAATTAAAAAGTTTGAAATAGCATGGAAATTACCAAGCTGTGATGCAAATACATGAAATGAGCACATGCTGTTGGAAAAATGGTGCCAACTGACTTACTCAATGCGGGGTTGCCACAAACCTTCAATCTGTAAAAACTGTAATACCTGGAAAACATAATAAAGTGAAGTGTGATAAAATGAGGTTATATCTGTAATTTAAAACTGTTTAATGAACTTCATGATAAAGTACTAAAAAGATTTCTAGAAAAAGTTATACAGATGCTATATACTAATTGATAGAAGACTAAAATGAATCTCTTTTTTGTTACTGATTTTCTTAATAAAAAGTTTAATTTCTCAACTGGTTCAAGTGTGCAGCTGCTTCTTGATACTTCAGGTATCTCTCAGACTAGGGATAGATAATTAAGAGGCATTAATGCAGAATGAATAGTAGGGCAAAGAACTGTTCATGGAAACAAAGTGAAAATAAAGAAGAAAGTTATAGCTTTGGAGAGATCAAATTGATAATGGTAAAGTCAGTATAATGTTTTATGGTTTACAATGTGCTTTCATATACACTATTATTGTTAACATGTTTCAAGGAAGAATTTTTAAATTTCTCAATCCCTACCCTTTTGAACCATTGAAAGGATGTATTTGTTTATTATTCGATATTTAATTTTTGTTTCTTCTTACTTCAAATATATACATTTATATGCATTCAAAATAATTTTGTGTTATCTTTCATATTATGTAATTGTGAATAACTCTGCAAGAAATTCTCATCTATATACTTTCCTTATAGAAGTTCCATATTCCTTGTGATGAGACATTTGGGTACATAAAGAAGAGTTGCTATAGGTAGGAGCTGCTAAGAAGCATGTTAAATCCCTGCTGAGCTTACTTCAGTTAGCTAAGGGATGGGTGGTGGGGATAAGAAAAAAAGAATAGGAGGAGGAAGAGCATATATTTCTTGCTCACATTTTCATCCACTTGGCAACTCAATCCTTTTGTGTTAACAAGCTCTTTGGGGAATATAAGTAACCACCAGGAAGGCCAGAACTGTGGATGATTCATTTTTTATCTTTTGTCTAAATCATATCAACAGCTAGAAGTGACTAGGGATTATACTGCTGTATGAGAAGATGGGAAAAGAACTGGTATATAGGAAAAATAGAGAAAAAAAGGAAAAGAAAACTGTCAAATGTTGCCAGGCTGGTTAGGCACTTATAACTAGGAGTACTATCAGCTTACAGTCTCTTTGATAACTCCTCCTTCGTTTCTCTTTCACTGTTGGTAGTGTTACTGGACAGTGGTCCCCATCCAGACCCCAAGAAAGGGTTCTTGGATCTAGCACAAGAAAGAATTCAGGGCAAGTCTGCCATGCAAAGTGAAAGCAAATTTATTAAGAAAGAAAAGGAATAAAGGAATGGCTACTCCATATTCAGAGCAGCCCTGAGGGCTGCCTGTTGCCCATTTTTATGGTTATTTCTTGGTGATATGCTCAACAATGGGTGGATTATTCATGCCTCCCCTTTTTAGAGGGTAACTTCCTGATGTTGCCATGGCATTTATAAACTGTCATGGCGCTGGTAGGAGTGTAGCAGTCAGGACGACCAGAGGTCACTCTCGTGGCCATTTTGGTTTTGGTGGGTTTTGGCCTGCTCCGTTACTGTAAACTGTTTTATCAGCAAGGTCTTTATGACCTGCATTTTGTGTTGACCTCTTATCTCATCTTTTGACTTAGAATGAATTAACCATCTGGGAATGCAGCCCAGTAGGTTTCAGCCTCATTTTACCCAGCTCCCATTTAAGATGGAGTTGCTCTGGTTCACATGCCTCTGACATGTGATTTCCTTTATTCTTGGGCTTTCTGTAAGATACTTATGATAGATGTGGAGATTCTCTTTTACTTATTCAATATCAAGCTTCCACTAGGGATACACATTGGGGAAGGGGTGCTACTCAGAGTGGTTAGGAAGTGCGTACCACCTATTTCCCAACTTTCTTTCTTTAAACTGAACTCAAATTGAATCCTAATAGGTGTATATCACAGAGTGACCAAAAAGAAAAATAAAAGGTCAAGATCTGTGTCATGACCTAATTCATGCTCTTGTACCAAAAAGAGGAGCAGGGCTCATAGCTTTAGGCCTTCTCTATGTAATGCCTCTCTTCCAGATCTTAATCAGTGCTTCTAAAATTTCCCTGCCCTGCCTCTCCACACACCACAAGTGTACGTGGGTGCACACACACACACACACACACCATTCTCTTCTAAAAGCATCTCTAACCTCTAATATTTGATTCATTAGGACGTTTCTGTGTCCAAGATATACAGTATTTCTTGTGTTCTCCACTTTTGCTAGGCTTCAGTCGCAGGCTTTTCCTCTCTTTTTTATGAACTTCGATTCTGTCAGGGGTAAGATACAATGTCAGTAGTCTAGAGAGCCCTGGAAAATTTCTCCAAGAATAACTTGAAAGCAAGAACACTTACCATAAGACTCAACATAGCCTGGTCTCATGAAGAAGGCACATCCCTTTCATTAATGTGACTTTGACCCTACTCCTTGAAAAAAATAACTCAACATTACTTCACAATAGAGTATGTATTTTACTAATTTCTAAGCCAGTTTATACAAATAGGCTGCTATATAAGCTGAGAAGAACTTTGTGTCACTCGGAATAGGTGTCAGTGATTTACAGTGCAATCTGACTCTCTTTGTCTCCCAAGCAGAATGGATCACTTTGAATTCATCCCATTATAAAAGGTGAGAGGAGACACTCCAGCTTTCTTAAATAACACTTTGAAGACCAATTTAGTCTCTTCAACTTAAGTTTTCTGTGATAAGTTGAGAGATTTTGTATCATGCATAAGAATGACAGAACTTACTAAGTGTTCAAAAGTATTTACTGAGTTTAATAGAAATAAGATTGGCAATTCTTACCTATATTAAATTTCTTCAGTATTTGTCATATGAGGCTGCTCATCCATGCAGCAAGTAATTATTAAAGGCCTACTGTGTGCCAAGTACTGTTTCATAATACTATTTTTCAGTGTCCACTCCCTGTCATGTGTCTGCAAGATTTACACACAAAGCATGACTTTAGTAATGCCTCTCATCATATATAATAATTTTCAAAAGGACCCAAGAGAGGAATGTTCTAACAAAGTATATGGGAATAGCTGGTGGCAGGGAGCCCTGTGTAGACTGAAAAGGTCCTGACCCCATTCCCACATTCCACTCTGATATCTCAGACACTTTAGATCCTCTATCCTACCTTCTTAGATATCAAAAGCCAGGAGCAAAGCAAGGCCAACTAACAAATTTGAATTCAGCTAACATATAGTATAGTGTATTTTGTAATTGACAGTAATTTTTATAATCACAAAGTTTCAACTTCCTTTTAATATAATCTTAAGTTTAAAAAAGTTTTTGTGAGGTACTTTTCTGTAATACGAAAATTATATTATGCCTAGATAGAAACTTTAAAATGAAAAAAAACGGAGTTAATCTAATCTTCTTTTCTACTTTTTTTAGTATTATGTTTTCTAAAAGGTTTTACTGTCAGTTTATCTTATGTTAAGATACTCAAATTATTTCTCCAAGTACATTGGTGGGACTTTTGAGAAGCAGATACCACACACACACACACTGAAGTTACATCTCTTCTGAGTGTTTAGAAACTAGGATTGGTTGATTTGCTTTATATATATATATTTTTTTTTAGCAAAACTTTAGTAGAAATCATTAATTTATATCATTAAAATTCTCTCATGAAAATAGATTCATAAAAGATATTACTAGGCCGGGCGCGGTGGCTCACGCTTGTAATCCCAGCACTTTGGGAGGCCGAGGTGGGCGGATCACGAGGTCAAGAGATCGAGACCACGGTGAAACCCCGTCTCTACTAAAAATACAAAAAATTAGCCGGGCGTGGTGGTGGGCGCCTGTAGTCCCAGCTACTCGGAGAGGCTGAGGCAGGAGAATGGCATGAACCCAGGAGGCGGAGCTTGCAGTGAGCCGAGATTGCGCCACTGCACTCCAGCCTGGGCGACAGAGCTAGACTCCGTCTAAAAAAAAAAAAAAAAAAAAAAAAAAAAAAAAAAAAGATATTACTAGATCCAGAAATTATAGACCTTTATTCTGAGATAAGATTGTGTTTTTACTCATAATTAAGAAAATTATACATTCAAATATTAAGAATTAGTGTGGGAATCAATATAAAATGAAAAGAAAAAGGAAGAGAAATGTATAGCAAGCCATCATTTAAAAATAAAAAAAATACTTTTGTGGCTTGAAAAAGATGGCATTAACACACCTCTCAACATAATTAAATTTTAGACAGGCTTCTTCCTCACTCAGACCTCCATTTTCTTAAAGTATTTACTTAAGAAAACTTACCACTGTAAATTCTTTCTCTGTTTATTTGAGATGTAAATCTTTTAGAAAGCCTCTTGCCAGTTTTATAGCCTAGGAATGTCTCTCTCAATGACTTGGGAGCCATCGCTTCAAATGTACTCAGCAAGGATGATAGCATCCCTATCCCTCCAGTTTCTCCAGCAGGATGGGAGCCTAATTTCAGTGGGCATTTTGCTCTGAGTTGTAAAACTACCTCCTGCCTGAATATATGAGAAAGTTTACTTTTCCTCTGGGTAAGGCCAGTAATCACACATAGGTAGCCTATGCTCCCCTCCCACCCCCTACTCTAGCTGTTAAAGTCTTGAAAACTTCAGCTCTTTGTTTCAATGGCATCAAGGTCAGGCTGAGTTCTGGTCTCTCTCTTGTATTCCACTAGTCTTGAATAAAGTCTGCCTTGCCTGTTTAACTTTGTCTAGTGCAATTTTTGTTTTCACAAGCATTATGTCATATGATTGGTTATTCTATACCTGAGGTAAGTGGTTCAGAAATACATATATTACTGAATAAAATATTAGTATTTTGTTTCTTAAATAGTATTAGTGAGTCAGCCACCACAAATTCTACAGAAATTATATTTTATGTAATGTGTTCAAATTAAAAGTCTTCTGTGTCTGAATCTATCATAAATGTATCAGTTTTATATGGGGGTATATAGGCTTGTATTTGTTCCTAAATATGTGATACATTTGTTTGTCTATAGAAAAAAACACAAAAGGCATCTCTTACTCACTTAACAAATCAGTCAATAAACCCAGTATTTGAACTTTAAATTTCTCATGCAGAGAATCCAATAAATTCTTCCACAGATTCCCTTTGGCATCTGAGTACATTTCTAGTGCCCTTTAAATTTTTATGGCCAGTTCTCTTCCTGTCTTACCCTAGAGACAATGTTTCACTACTTTCACAATATTTCCATGTCTTTACTTGCTAACTCCCCCTCCCCCAATTCTGAATTAACGCATAGCTGCTAGACTTTGCTAGTTTCCACCCAGAATATCTCTTTCTGGCCCTTTCACTCTCTCTCTCTATCAATACTCTATCGTTGCCCTTAGTGCACAAGTAATAAGAGATTCCTAGTATTTCCAAGGATTAACCCAAAATGTCCAATGCATGCACACACACACACACACACCTATATATAATTGTATTTATGTATGTTCATGTTTACATTTATAGAGGCATTCAATTTTTCACAGGATCATGTAAGAAAACAATAACAAAAAGAGACCTTTATGTTAGAATATATATTGATTTACAAGAAAGGCTTAAAGATAGAGCTCATTATGTCAGAAGCTTATATATCACTAATTTGTTTTTATAAATTTAATGAATAAGAAAAACATTACACATTTTTGATTAGTTTTAAGTTTTTAAAAACTATGTGATATAAATATTCTTTAAAAAATATCAAGGTCAAGTAACAACAAGGAATAGAAAAATTGTATTCAGTTGAACATATTCGTTTGATAATTCAGAACTTTAATGTAAAGTGAACATTGCTCCAATAAGTTCATATCTTTGTGTACTATATCATTACGTAAAATATTAGACAAAATAAAGAAGACATCACTTTTAAAGTATAAAGTACAGAAGCTGGTCCAAGTTATATAAATTGGTTTGGCTGAGTTCACTTTATTAGTTCTTCAGTTTTAATGATGATTGTGGATCACCCATTATTGATTCTGCCAGAGTGGTGAGTAGTGATGTTGAAGAAAAACATGGTGATTGCATTGACAAGTTATCACTTACTGTGTTGCCCTCATATCAGTGGGATGCTGATGTAGTATTAATGATTTGTGCAGAGAGTCCCTGAATCCTCAGTTCTAGCAATATTAACTGAAGTAAATAAAGTATTGGTAATATACAAAACCTCTTTTCTACTGTAAGTTAGCAGCTTCTTTAGCTTTTGTAAAAAATAAGCTACATTATTTATGAATTGGTTTTAATTTCAATTGATGAGATTGCTAGTAATATACTCCTTTTACCTGTCATGAGACACATCCTGATGAATGCAGATGATCGTTGATAGGTAGCACCTCCAATGTGCAAAATTTTACTGTGAAATTATGTGAATTTGAATGTTACTTCTGTTTATGTTGGATTAAATTCATATTTCTAAATTCAGCAGCCTCTTCTCTCTCTCTCTTGGTTCATTTTCAACTGTCAAAAGTCACAGCTTTCCCCAAAGCATTATAAATAACATAAAACAAATGTAAACGAATGAGAAATAAGAATGACAAATTCCCAAGTTTTTCGAGGGGCAGAAGAGGAGGTGTATGAAAAATACATTCTTTATCAAATCCACAACTAAATTCTGTGTCATTTTCATAGGTTCAGGAAATTATAAAACATCAAGAAATCTTACAGATTTTCTTTTATTCTTAGGTCATCACTGATATTTCTGTCTCTTAAATAATAAAAAGTGTACCCCGCCCAATTTTTATCCTCTGCATCACAAAAAATATATGGCAATTATAGGTAGAGTATTAGTAATCTATGAATTTTTTTCTTTTTATTCATGTCAAAATACATTCGCTGCATTATAAGGATTTAGAAACAAATTTTCCCCCATAGAAAAAATTAACACTAATAAAAGAAACTATCATCAGAGTGAACAGGCAACCTACAGAATGAGAGAAAATTTTTGCAGTCTATCCATCTGAAAAAGGGTTAATATCCAGAATTTACAAGGAATTTAAACAAATTTACAAGAGAAAAACAAACAACCCCATCAAAAAGTGGGTGAAGGATATGAACACTTCTCAAAAAAAGACATTTGTGCGGCCAAGAAACATATGAAGAAAGGCTCATCATCACTGGTCATTAGAGAAATACAAATCAAAACCACAATGAGATGCCATCTTACGCCAGTTGGAATGGTGATCATTAAAAAGTCAGGAAATAACAGATGCTGGAGAGGATGTGGAGAAATAGGAATGCTTTTACACTGTTGGTGGGAGTGTAAATTAGTTTAACCATTGTGGAAGACAGTGGTGAGTCCTCAAGGATCTAGAAACAGAAATACCATTTGACCCAGCAATCCTATTACTGGGTATGTACCCAAGGGATTATAAATCATTCTGCTATAAAGACACATACACACGTATGTTTATTGTAGCACTGTTCACAATAGCAAAGACTTGGAACCAACCCAAATGCTCATCAATGATAGACTGGATAAAGAAAATGTGGCACATAAACACCATTGAATACTATGCAGTCATAAAAAAGGATGAGTTCATGTTCTTTGCAGTGACATGGATGAAGCTGGAAACCATCATTCTCAGCAAACTAACACAGGAACAGAAAACCAAACACTGCATGTTCTCACTCATCGTGGGAGTTCAACAATGAGAACACATGGACACAGGGAAGGGAACATCACACACCGGGGCCTGTCAGAGGGTGGGGAGCTGGGGGAGGGATAGCATTAGGAGAAATACCTAATGTAGATGATGGGTTGATAGGTGCAGCAAACCACCATGGGACATGTATACCTATGTAACAAACCTGCACGTTCTGTACATATATCCCAGAACTTAAAGTATAATAATAAAAAAAGGAAAAAAGAAGAAATGTGATCAAATACACTGAATTAATTTTTTTGATAACCATGCAGGAATATTTGCCCTTGAATCATATATGAAGTATATCTTTGACAACATGGGCCACCAAAATTTAATTAGTAACGAATAATGTTGAATAAATATGTTTGTTCTACAAAGGGAAAACAATTTTTTATGTCTAAAGCTTTAATGAAATTGTCACGAAATATAATTCATTTTTTTTCAAACATTCTTCACACTAAAATTTAAACCTCTTATGTTTCCTTTAGGATGTTCTTGACAAGAATTAGGACATGTAAGCATTAGAATTATTAAGATCTACTATTCCCATACATTAAAATACACCAAAGAATGCATAATGTTTATGCCAATTGATGTAGCCGAGGTATAATTTTTACTGTTTTTAAGCTAAACTAAAACTATACTTTAGCAAGTGCAATTGAAATTAAAAAGTGATGTGTAATTGGAGGCCATTTTTAAGACTTTTGTCAATATTTAGTGTCTACAGTTACTGATATTTTGTTATATCATCATCTACATTTCAAAACTCATCAAGTACTGTTAAAAGTCTCTATGGCTGCATAACAAACCACCCTAAACTCAGTGGCTTAAAACAAACAGTATCTTATTTGCTCCCAGTTGTGTTCCACAGTGTCAAGATCTTTAACTGGGATTTCATGAAAGATGAAGGCATAGCCGGGACAGCTTGAATGGGGCAATATGTGTGGGTCATTGGATATAAATATTGATTTAATTTCTAGGGTCTCCTCCATGTAGCTACGCTATATGTCCAGCTTCGGCTAACTCAAAAGGTGGTGGTTTCTTGGTTCCAAGAACAAATCTTCTAAGGAGCAAATCTTCAATGTGCAAATGTTTTAACAAGCCTCTGCTTGCCTTATTCTTACTAATGTCCCATTGGTCAAAGCAAGTCACATGACCAAACCCAGAGTCAGTGTGAGAAGAGACCACACAAGGAGTTGAATATCTAGAGGTCTAAGTCATCTGGCACCACTGAAGTAAGAGTCTACTATAGAACTATTGTTGGGGTTATAGAATTCCTACCTGCTAGGGATCAAATTTGAATGTAGGCTTTCTAGTTTAATTTCTTATTTTTATTGTATTTTTTCCCATTTATAATGTGAAAATCAGAGAAAAACATGAGAAGCTAAATTTATACTGAAAAGATGGTGGTGAATCTTAACAAAATCTTCCCAGTAGTTTTAAATTAACAATTGGAAATTGTGGACTGAGGTTTGGAGTTATGGATATAATCAGTATCTCTTCAGAAACAAACATAAAGCAAGCACATTAGACTAAGCCATCAATATAAAAATACCAATGACATCTTACACATTTTAAAGTAGTAATAATGAGCACTATACCATTTTCATCAATCTTTTTGCACTCTCTAGAAACTTCTAGGGTTCTTCTCTGCAGTTTAAAGATGTTCATAATCAGTTTTTCATTTTTACATAATAAGCACACCGGGTAACTTTAAAAAAATCTCTACTATATCTATGCCTTCCACCAAATACTTGATGTTTTTGTGTTTTTATAACTTAAATTTGTTGATTCACAACTCCCACTTCTGAAAGTGGACTATGAGACACAGAGTGACTTGGATGTTTAAGCTACAGAATGGCTTGTATCACTTTATGCTCTCTCCTCAACATCACTGAGTAGGTATTTCACAGACTGCCTCCTTTGTAGCCTGGGTTTCATATTTTTTGCAATTGCACACAAATAACTTCCTGTCAAAGCATTTGCCATCAATCCATTTCCTTTCTCATCTGAATGTGGTTCTCTGATTTGAATCGTTTTTCCTTTTCTCTCTTTATCTTTTCAAAGATTCTATTGTAAGAATCTCTATTTCAAGACAACCCACTTTAACTTCCTTTTGAGGTTCCCAACACCCAGTTTCCGTTTTCAAAATGATCTTCAATAGAAGTGAGTGGAACTGATATTCTAGTAGTTGCAAAAAATATATAGAAATAGATTTGCATATATTTGAAATTCATATAATAAGAACTAAAATTGGAGAGGGATTACTTTATATGTAAAAATACTTTTTGGATTGTAAAGTGCTATACAAATTTAAGGTGTTATGAATAATAATAGCGATGTTGATGGTGATCATCAGTAGCCTTTACTAAATCAGTAGCCTTTACTAAATCAGTAGCCTTTACTAAAGGGTATTTCAGCCATGAGGAGTTGTTCAGTTAATTTAATATTCATCGAAGAATAACTTCCAAATCATTGAACTGTCCAGATTATAATAGCAGTTATTTTAGGAATATGTTTTACATAAGTTCATTTACATATTAGAGTCTTCTTAAAAGTTCACTTTCAATGCCAATCCATGTAAGATGCAAGTTAGTAACTGGGAATCCCTATTGTCAGGTGGAATAATTAGAAGATAATTTTATAATTGACTAGGTCTGATATTTTTATAGGTTGTTTACAAGTCTGTAAATGTTGGGTTTATTTTAAAATATTCAACAACAAAATATGGAGATAATATGTGTGCTATTTTGCACAAAACAAAAAATCAATGGCAAACCTTAAGTAGTGAAAGGACATCACTGTAAGCTAGTTATTGATGTGCTAAAAGTCATTTACACCTGCCATGGAAGATAGATTGTGACACTATTAATTTAACCAGCAGTGGATATACTAACATAGCTGCCATGTAAACCAGCAGTCCACCATCTGTAAAATTTTATGCATATTTTGTGCAGATAGCTATACAATATTTTGACAACCCCAAATCAGCTTTAATCTATCAATTTCAAAGTTTGTCACCAGAAAGTTCATCTGAAGGAGAGTGTCTGTTCAATTCATGTTAAATACAAAATGATTACAGTAGGTAACACAAAATCCACCATTTCTTGGAAAAATAAAGTTGTTTAACATGGTTATTATGTACTTTCAAGGCATAATACAGTTTTTTTTTAAAGCACATCTTAAAACACCAATTTACAGTAGTATAATGAAAGATATATTTTCTCACGGAAGGCATATGGCAATAGCAGTAAAAGTAAAGATGCTTTTCTCTGCAATAATTCTTCATTCACATAACAATATGTAAAGGGATAAATGGTGTAGTGCTGAATTTTCATTTCTGGTTCACTTTGAGGGAGGCTTGAGAAACTATCGCAAAGTGAACATTTTTTCAATAGTGTCCACAGCTTTTTCATCCTTGGGCATTTAATATCATTTGGCTTTTTAGCAAAGTGTGGATCCTTTTAAAACAGAGGCAGAGCTGTCTCTACAGTGTCCCCTCCTTAACCATTCCAAGGGTAGCATTAAATAGCAGTTGAAAACTACCGAAGTACACAAAGGATCTCCCTCAAAGAAATTATAGTAAGAAATGATGTCTCAAGCTAACATATGATCACTTAACACTTTTTATTTTTTATTTTTGTTCTTGCCAACCACCCAGTTTTAATCTATTTAACTCAGATGTTGCATTTGGTGAAACAGCAAAAGGAAAATAATACTTCATGAAAAAATGATAAAAAAACTAATAAATATCATGGCTCTTCAAAAACCGTAATGAGGCATAATCACACCAAGTACATGAATGGTGTACATATTTTGCTTGATATTAGGACACATAGTCCAGGTTAGATACATAAGGATTTTGCAATTTTTTTCCTTGTCAAGTATGCTTTTTAAATGATTAAAAATCATTCTTCCTAATCTTTCTTATTGTACGAGAATCTTTGGACCCATTTTAATGAAAGTTTCTTTTGTCCAATATGTTTTCCTGTAATTGTGTAACAGTTGAAGAGCACTTTCCATTAAAACAAAATAGGTTTAGGGCTGAGTGCGGTGGCTCACGCCTGTAATCCCACCACTTTGGGAGACCAAGGCAGGTGGATCGCTTGAGCGCAGGATTTTGAGACCAGCCTGGGCAACATGGTGAAGCCTTATTTCTATAAAAAATACAAAAATTAGCTGGGTGTGATGGGGTGCAGCTATAGTCCCAGCTACTTGGGAGGCTGAGGCAGGAGAATAGCTTGAACCCAGGAAGCAGAGGTTGCGGTGGGATGAGATCATACAAGATGAGATCCAGCCTGGGTGATAGAATGAAATCTTGTCTCAAAAAAAAAAAAAAAAAAAAAAAAAAGAGAGATTTAGTTGGGTGGAAGGAGAGTGAGCTTGTGCCTTGGCTATGTGCTGACAGCGGAAAGATTTTACTGTTCTGTAGAAAAATGTCAATATAAATTGGCACACACAGGATGTGTTAAATAACTGTTCAATATTTTCTTTATCCCTATGTGTGGAAAGTTGTAATTACAGATGTTTTCATTTATAGATCTAATGGTATTACAGAGTCATGTCTACAGATTGTGCATAGTGAAATCTATTTCAACAACTCAGAGTTTAAAGGACATATCCTTCAAAATAGGAGCCTACACCTCATTGATTATATTGCCATCTTCTACTCCTTACTATTTCACTGTTGGCTTTTTATCCCACAATTTTTTTTAAATTATCTATGCAAGATCACAAATAACCTCTTAATTGGTATGTTAGTACCAGTTTTCATTCTTTTTCCTCTTTTTCCTTTCCCTAGTATTTAAAAATGCAAATCAACCACTACTTGAAGCTTTTGTTTCCTTACTTAGATGATCATTTTTTCTGTTTTCCCTTCATAGTTCTTAACTAATTCCATGATTCCTGAATATAAACAATCTTCATGGTTAATTTTTTACCTTTCCTCCTTCTATTTTTACTATTTCTAAATAAATTACCTAGACTCTTAAAAAATGAACCATTTCAAATCTCTTCCCAGCCTACCTGGCCAATGTTAATTCCTTTTTCTAAATGTCTACTAGACATTGACCAATTAATGTTATTCAGTGGTAGCTACATATACCTCACCAGGCTTAACTTTGGAGACAAAATAGTGAGGAAAAGCAAGATAGCCATTGCCATCACGGTTCCTTAATTCTTATGGGAAAACTAGAATTCAAATAATCACACAAATTAATGTAAAATTAAATATGTGATAAAGGGTATGAGCAAGTATGTTATAAGAGCATGACCTAGAGAAGGCTGTTGTTGGAAGTCATGTTTAAAGTGAGATGTAAAGACTTTTAGTAGAAATTAACTAGGCGAAAAGGAGAGATATGGTGTTCCAGACAATGAAAATCACAGGTTTAAAGGTCATTAGTGAGCATGTCCTGGTGTGTTTGTATCTGAAAAAGGCCAGTGTGGCTGGAGCATATGTGAGATGAAGCTAGCTAGGAGATGCCAGAGCTTAATGTCCTTTGTAAGCTGTGACAAAGAATTTTTATCTTTATCCTAAGAGCAAATTTTTAAGCAATGTGAGGAGTGGTGTGGTATGACAGACGCTCAGTTTGAAAATATACTAGGTACAGATTGGAGAAAATATTTGGGGGAGCCAAGAGAGGTACAGAACAGTGAAGAAACCCACTGAGGTGGTCTAGATAAAGGATCATCAAACAGCAGGCTAAGCCATAGTGATGTACTGATTTAGAAGTGGCAGTGAGAGAAAGGAGGTTCGACGATGAAGTCTTCCGAAGAGGGTTGTCAGATAAAATAAAAGGTGCCTAGTGAAATTTGAATTTCAGATAAACAATAACTTTTTTAGTGTATGACTCATGCAATATTTGAGAGATATAACACATGCATGCACGCGCGCGTGCGCACACACACACACGCACACACACACACACACACACAATTCAAATTTATTTGCTAAATCTTACAACCCGGTTTCTGACTTGCCATTTCTGATGTAGAAACAATGGAAGAGGACCAGGAGAAGAACAGGAGTAATGTTTTGCTCATGTGGAGTTCCTTTTAACTCTAGACAGCTGAGAAGAAATGTGAAACAGGCACTTGGACCTTGAATCTGGAACTGAGAGGAAAGGTCTGGGCTGAAGATATTTTTGTATGGTTTCTTCAGAAATATATCAAATTTCATATGTTCTAAACAAACGTATACTTTTAATCATCAAACCATTCCCTTCTCTAGATTTCATCTTTGTTTTAGTGATACACAAAGTAGCAGATATAACCTCTTATTATTCCCAAATAACCATTATCCACAAGTAAGCAGAAACGACGAAACAATTATTATTGTATGTTTTTCTTTTATTTTGTCCTACTGATCCAATTATCAAGTCTTTCTACTTATCACCCCAATATCTCTCAATATCAGTATCACTCACTATGTCTATTCTCTAATAATTTTTGAAATCACATTAGTTAGAACACTCATTTTAAAAATAAATTCTAATCAGTCTCTAGTTTGTTGCTTCTAGGATCAAGTTTTAAGCTTGTAATGCTTTGCTATTTCCGATAAAATAAAGATCACTATGATCTTAATATTTTGGCACGAAGTAACTAAAATAATTTTTCTTGACCGTAAGAGTCCAGAAGACCAGACAAATCTTTCTATAAATGTAAATATTTATGCTAAATGGATTTTCACTTTTACATGTAGTAAAGCTAAGCAGTTGAACACATAGAAAAATTGTTTATTTATTATCCAAGAAATGATTGCTTAAGAATTGATGAGATAAGAGATAAGATAGACAAAAGTGTTAGGAATCAACACGACAGTTTAAATGATAAACTCTTGATTTATGATCATGTTGACCACTTAAGCATGAACCTGTTAACACAGGATGTGAGTATATTATTAAGAAGATACAGATCTTTCAGAGGAAAAAATATTTATTGGTATTTTTCACCTAGCAATTCATAATTATTTTGAGTTAAAAATGATTTTCATGTCTCTCCAATCCCAAAGTACACAACTATCACTCTTACAGTGACACTATTGTTCAATTTTCCATATGTAAGGAATGCTTCTAGTTTCACAACTGTGCTATTACTGGAGACGAGGCTTGTTGTACACTCACTTTTCTGCTGGGAGTACTTCTATTCTGCTATTTCAAGCATGAACAGCACACTATTAGGTAAATAAATCGTGCACAGTGAAGAATGAGCATGACCTAACAAAAAGCAGTAAAATAAAAGCCAAAAGACTTCCTGAGTTACTTGATCTTTATTGGTAGAGATTATCCATCAATTTTCTTATAACCTAATGTATTTCTGAATCCACACTGGGGATATTATCTAATCTTTTTCTCTTTGGGTAGTTAGATCCATACCTGCATGCTCTAAAGAAAGGATTAGACCATGTTGTAGAAAATGGACAAGATTTTAAAATAGGATGAGTTGTAGACCACTGAGACAATAGAATATTAAGATAAATGGTCATTACTCATATGGTAAATGCAATTAGAGATTATTTGAAGGCAGTCATCTGCTGGGAAATAAACTTTTAAGAAAAATATAACTTCTTGATGAAGGCTGTCATTTGACCCCATTATTGTACCTTGTCAGTGATATCTTTCATTTCCAATGGTATGGCATGTGCTAGTCAGTTTTGTGGTTATATGTCAAGTCATTCAATTCCTGTATACGTCTTTCAAAACATGGAAGGGCAGGGATGAGAAGGGGGAAGGGATATAAACTGACTTTGAACTCAAGATGGACTTTATGGGCACTTCATCAAAACATAAGAGTCTCTATTCCCATGACCTTGTCTAAACCTTTATAAACATTTCATTTTCTTCCTAGCATACATCAAATCTTCATGCCAAACTCATCTTAAAAAAAGATATCTCCTTTCATTTCTTTTATTCAAATTTGTTTCTCCCCAGTGGTTCCACGTCTAGAATGCTGTCCCTCCCCATCTCTGGCTGAATTCTTAATTTACTTCTCTCACCCATAAGCTGTTGTCCCCTGAGGTGACAAAGTAACAGAGACTTGCACCATTTGACCAGGATGGAAATAAAGTTCATCCCGAAATGACAGTCAAGGGCTGTCCAAATGCAAGTGAGAATCAGAGAGGAAACTTAAGCAATATTCGAAGTCCATTTGCAATAGTCTTCTCCAAATTCTCCCAATACCAAACCCTGAGAATTTGCAAAAAAAAAAAAAAAAAAAAAAAGGAAGAAGGGGCAGGTGGCTAATATGTATCTTGTCCTTCACCAATTTTAAAATCATAGCACCAAGGCAAAGCCAGATGCCTCTCCACCTTGTGCAATATTGAGAATCCTAAAAGGTGCAGATATTGCATACCAACGAGGGTTGCCTTCCCTATGTCTTCCTTGATCATCAGGGGTTGTAAAGAACTCTAAGCAAATTTGCATCCAGACATATGCAGAGGAAATCTAATGTGATTATCTTGGGTCAAAAGGAATAATAGGACAACATTATGTAAGGTATGGACACGATATTATGCTTTGAGAGATTAGCAGATGTCGGGGATGATTTGAAGAACATGATTCAAAATAAAGGTAAGGAGGTAGGCAGAAGTGTGACCATGAAGGACCTTATCAGCTATATTTAAAATTCTGGTATATTTCTTAAAAGTCGTTTTAAAATTCTTTAATAATAAATGTTTATCATATTATATGCTTAATGTAGAAGATCTCATTAAAATACCATTCCTACAGCAAATATTTGTTTGGTGCCTGCTACATACAAGTCACTGAAGTGCTTCCTCCTCTAATAATTTCTTGACTCCTCAAATGAGATTTGAACCCTGCTTCATCCAAATCCTTATAGCATTTTTATCATTAGTTTTAAATTTCTCATTGTATAATATATATTTTAAACTTACATATGACATGTTAACCTCTGGCCCTTTGTCAAAATTTACAAAAGATTATTATTTCTTTATTGTTGTTACTTTTGCAGTTAAAATACTTTCTAGAACAATATTGTTTGTACTATGAGTTTATTTTGGGGTTCAGTATTATTGAACTCTTTAGGAGTTCAATAATAAGCAGTGTCACCTGCTGATGTTAGAAGGCTTAGGAGATCAAAATGACCCTAAATCCAATTTTGATATCCTCTGTATTTTAAATTATAAAGGAGATCTGACACAGTATAAAGTCCTCAAATTCCAGACTCTCAAATACTGAAGTCCTTTCCAGAGGCGCTAATGTTGCTTAACTCTTCATCTCACTGTCTTTCATCTGGAATGTAACAAAGACATTTGAGATCAGTGACCACAAGCAGATCATATTAGTAGGCCTGCTATCAACTTGTCATATCAGTGCTTAGTTATTCTCACTAAATTCATTTTGTGTTGTTTATCAACATAGGCAAGGACTTCAGAGAATTCATGATAATAATCACGGAGATGAAAAGATTGGCAGGAAGGAATCATTATGGAGTTAAGCAAGTTTACACCCTATCCAGTTAACTTCAACACTACTATCAGAGTTAACAACTGAAAGTAAAACAAACAAAAAAAGGCTTCATCACTAAGGAAGAATAATCCTTTATAAAAAAATTGATACTGTATTCAAGTATTTCTGAACATGTATCAGTAAACCAGAACCATCTCAATGAAGTAGGTGTCATGGATTGTAAATATTTCCTAAATACGCTGCTATGGAAATGATCATTACTTTTTAACATTCTCTAAAGTTAAATTAAAGAATGAAGACTCCAGATTATTGTTTCTCAAAGCTTGGTTCATAGACAATTTGCATCAGAATAATGTGTGCTTTATTTATTCATTCATTTGTTAGTAATTTATTCACTCATGCTTTCGTCAACTATTTATTGTTTATCATATGGCAAGTATTGTTTAATGTTCTGGAGTTGTAGTGGTGAAACTAAGAAAGCACCTTCTCTTGCTATTAGAGATGGGTATTATTAAAAAGGAAATTATCCTAGGCCCAACACTGACCTACCAAATATGAATATATGGTGATTAGACCATCCAAACTTCTGTCTTAGATTTATAGGTAAACATTGCAATTGGGAGAAAAGCTGCCCACAGTTAATCATTTCTGTGAGATACAACTTTTAAATAATGTACATTTTTCCACCATTTGTTTCCCCAAAACTGTATACTTGAAATAAATAAAGAGTTCTCATTCCTTATGTATAAGCACCTGTATAAACACAGACAACCCTCCAATTTTCTCACTCATGTAGGGGACTGAAGACACAACTAGAAACATATAATCCTCTTTTATTTGGGCAGGAGGCTTCCGTTAAGCATTACATGAACACTTCAATGGACTTATTCAAGCCTGACCACTTTTTCTATGATTTTTACGTTTGATTACTTCTGTTCTGTTTGCATCCCCTGACCATCTTTTAAAAATATATATTTAGTATTACAGATTGGATGTGACTTATTGTTTCATCTGTTTCACAAATGGCATTCATATTTTTCAGATTATAAATTTAGCCTAATGTCAAAGTTTTTTTATAGTGATCCTACAATACTCTTTCTGCCTCTTTAATTACAATTTAAACCCAGACCTCTTTCATGTTTTCTAACTGGATTCTTTTTCCCTCATAGCTTTCCTAATTATTCTTTCACTCATGCCATTTTTGGGTGGGAAGGGGATCAATATCTTAACTAAGTTTTTTTCTAATGTGTCACCTGCTGATGTTAGAAGGCTTAGGCTCCACACAGCCAATAAAGTTAGCAAAGTCACTGCCCCCAAGATAAAGTGAGACTAATTTGCTTTGGCAGCCAACATGTCCCAAGAGATTTGGGAGCCCAGCCAACCTGAACTCGGAAGCAGTGATAAAGCTGTCGACTGCCCAAGATTCCCCTCACTCTGATTCAGTGCAAAAAGGGTGGTACAGGACAAAGTGGTACCCAAATAGATTTTTTGCAGCCTAGATTTCATCCAGAGTATGGTGCTATGAACCAAGCCACAATTAAGACAGGAAATAATGTAGAATAAAGCAATGCATCTTTGACAGAAAACATTTTAGGGTATCAAAATAGTATGCTAATAATACAGTGATTTTTCTGCAACTGAGGAAACTACAAATACTTTCCTAAGTATAATTTAAATGGCTTCATTTAGTTGCATTTTGTGACCCCCAATACTCCTGGGAATTTACAAAGGCACATTTAGAAGAACAGAGTTGTGATGTCACCTATTTACTTGGATGCTTTCAGTTGAATATATTTTTTTCCAGTGGATTACCATGAAATACCCCTGCAAAGAGCATATTCAAGATGTTCTTAATTAGCTTCAGAGCAGGTATGCACTGCTAGCAATTTCTTAGTGTCAGGGTCAAATATAGTGATCATCATTGCATCATTTCATACATGGAAATTCCCATAGAAAAGTTAATCACGTAGAAATTTAAAAAATTCTGAGCCCTGACATTCAATGTGTACAAGAAGAAACAAATATGACCAAATTAAACAAGATAGTAATAAACAAATAACAATAATAATGATAAATGTGCATTTTTAATAACTTCATTAAATTTAGAATCTTTGATTCACATAGTATATGTATACCATATAAAACTTATTTATAGCTCTGCAAAGTACTATGGGCCTAATTTTCACATTTTTCATCATTAAACTTGAAGACTCATTTTAGAATTTTGTAGGAATTAATAGAATGTACTTTCTGTGATGCTATCTTAAAGATTCTTAGAAAATTGCTTATATTTTAAAGTATTTTATGATGAATGAATCTTCTGTATATTATACAAGATACCATAGTTTGCTGACATTTGAGGTTTTCTTTGATACCAAGGCAAGAAAATGAAATACTTAGATTCGTATTCCTAATTTCTCTCCCCATTTCTTTCTGTCATCCTGCTGTTTGTCAGCTGCAAACCTAGCTCTTACCTCTAGGCAAGCAGGCAAGCAAGCGTCTCTTTCCTGAACTAATAGCCATGTAGCTCCTTGAATTAATTGGCAAGTCAATGGTACAGCCTGTGTGTTGTTTCCCCAGGAGACCTGGTACTTCACATCAGCAACTTTTTGAATTCAGTTTGGCCTTAAGTTTGCTCCCAATCTTAACCCTTTTTTGGCCTCTTGTATTCAAATGGATGGTCATATTGAGTATATTGCATATATGGTACAGGGACACATCTATCAATAAAACTCGAGAAAAGTGGGAAAGAGCCACTGATTTTTTGCAAAATAACTAAAACACGCTTTTAAGGAAGTCTCTTTTAAAAAATTATCTTTTGTTTTGATCATTTATATAAAGGAAGATCTTTAAGAGACTCTTAAGAAAACCCATTTTTATGTGTTTTGCTGGATAGTTTCTATTTTAAATTATTTAAATTCTTAATTCCTTATACTTATTTAATCTTAGCAGAATAGATTGAAAATTAGAATTTTTACTCCTGACTTGATCACAGACTTTTAAAATAATCTTGGAAACTCAACATAAAGTAGGTTTTCTTCTGTGTAAGATTAACAATTTAGATAAGGTAAGACCTTTTCCAATTCCAAATTTCTGGATATATTTTAAAAATTCAGCCAGTGATTTGAAATATATTGTCAGTGATAAAGACAGAGCCTCAAATGCTTTTAATTACTTTAATTAGTTTTTCTGCTTAACAGAAATAACTTCACTGGAGCTCAGGTGTTCTGCTTCATTTTTTATTCACTCACTACCTGAATTGAATGATTCATGAGTAATTTTAGCAAGAACTGCTTAGAAATTATTCCCTTCAAATGACCCAGTGCTTCAGATAAGAACCGTCCAGTGGAAAATAGTTTGAGTCACATAAGCAATTTTTTTTTTTTCCAGAGATGGGGTTCTCACTTAGTCACCAAAGATGGATTGGGTGTGATTGCAGTGGTGCAATCACAGCTTAGCTCACTGCTGGCTTGACTCCTGGCTCAAGGGATCCTCCCCTCTCAGCCTCCCAAAGTGCTGATTAGAGGCATGAGCCACAGTTTATTTTATTTATTTATTTATTTTTGAGAAGGAGTATCACTCTGTCACCCAGGCTGGAGTATAGTGGCTCAATCACAGTTCACTGCAGCCTCCAACTCCTGAACTCAAGCAATCCTCCCACTTCAGCCTCTCAGATAACTGGGAACTGTAGGCGTGTGGCACCATGAGAGACCCCACCTAAGTAATTCTAAATTTTCTAGTAGTCACATTTAAAAACTAAAAAGAAACAGATGCAATTATTTTTAATATATATTTTAAGCCAATATATTCAAAAATTGTCATTAAGACATATAGTCAATATTTTAAAATCATAAAATATTTTACATTGTTTTTTCTTGTATAGTTTATATTTTCAGTGTATCTCAATTTAGGCAGTAAATTTGTATCAGAAATAATTTATCTGTATTTCAAATGCATAACATTTCCAGTTGAAAAAGTGAATTTATAGCCACAAGTTATTCCACACATACTTATAAAGCTTTTAGTTAATTTTAAAATTAAATTAAATTTAGTTAGATTTATATTAAATTTCAAAATTGAGTTCCTTAGTGACACTAGTGACATTTCAAGTGCTCATGAAGCACATTTACTGCTGTATGTGTGGGTATCTACACATAGATCCACTTCTCATTGGAGATCAAACTTGAACATTTGCTGGCTTTTAATTTACCAACAAAAATTCTACAAAGGGCAAAAGAGATTTTCTGTTAAATACACACAGTTTAATGAAACGTTAAGATAAATAGTTTTGCCTGACTTTAAAAATTTTCTGGTTCTTCTCTACAAATATATGTTGCTTATATGAAAAATAATTATTACCCTAGACTTTTTATTTTTGAGGTAATCCAAGTCACCCACCCTGTTCTTTAAGTAATCTAAAATAAGAGGTAATCCTTGAACAATATTTTTCTATTTTTTGCTGAGCTTTTACAATTTTGCAAGATAAAGCCTCTCAAGAGTGGAGAGAGAATATTGTCTAAATGAAAATATTTAAATATACTTGGGCGTTGATTTCTTAAGTACATATACTACAAATGATCTTTTTGAAGCTCAGATTTCCTAAGCTCTGAGTGAAAGTTACTGGAGAAGAGGAAAGGTTTTTAATTTTGAATATGGTATTTTTTTAACAACAACTATTTATTTTTATATAAACTCATATTATCATTTACAATGCTTAATTTTTCTGTATATAATCTTTATCTCTAACTAACCAGGAAAAAAATTTGTTCACATAAACTCTTTTTGTTATCATTGTTTTCAAGTGTGTTTTACATACACAAGAGAAATTGTATATGGATATTGCTATATTAACAAATTTAAATGAGTTAGTGTTCTTATTTTTAATATTTTCTTAAAATGTAATGGCCAGACGTATGTGAAGACTACATTTAATGAACTAGCACCACCCTGCTGAGTCTTAACCATCAGTACATGCCTGTGCTAGGCCCGGTTTCATTTCCAGTTTATTTCAATTAAGTGTCTGTAATGTAATTACATGGCACAGGAAGGATCTGTTGATGTTGTGAATTTGATTTTTAATAAGATTACTCTAAACTATAATCTGTCGTTATAACTTTGAAAATTCCTGTTAGGTAATTATCTTTCTATCAACTGTTAGGAAAAGACCCATTTACACAATTACTGGGCAGGATTTCCTTTAAGGTGGGTTACTGTGGTGAGGGTATTAGAATCACTTCTTGGTTTATTAATTGTAAACACTTTCTAAATACAATTGGCACTTTTGGGGCTAGAGGTAATTTCAAAATATCACATGTGGAGAAGTACTGTTATTTAGAGTAAAAACTCCCCATTATTTGGATTTTTAAATATTTTCTTAATTTTTCTTCTACCACCTCTGTTACCCACCCATATTTTCCTTACCGTTTCCTCGAATTTCCCAGATATCTCTTGGGAAATCAGGTTTTAGGGGCTGGCAGTTCTCAATACTTAAGCTGCTAAAGAGTACTTGGCTTTTAGTTTGGGGACGTCATTTCTCTGCAACAATCACAGGCCAGGTGACCTGTAAAGGGATTTTAGTCAGTTTCACTGTTCAACTGATAGCTTTTTGGTTTATGTTTTCGCTAACATTGAGGAGGGAGCTGTAACAATTGGCTCCGGCAGTGGAATGTGTTGTTGAAGAGAAAATTCCGCAGTAATAATTTTATATTACTTGTAATATTCTGTATTATCTTAAATATTGAAGAATATATACAATACTTCCATTATTTTATTATATTGACTTATGCGTTCTTCCCAGAAGATTTTTTTAAAACAACAAAAACAAACTTTTTCCGCCTGGCTCTGTGTGCATGTATAAGTGTGCGTATAGATTTTTTGGGTCACAATAAAAACACGGTAGCATATTTGCAAGAATGACTAATTAAGGTCAATTTAAGACCCCTGAATTGAATGTGTCCTTTACCCTAAATAAATACAACAAATGGATAACCATCAGTTTGATTTTATTTTATGACAAACTTGTACTGAAATATAAATGGAATAATTTTCATTTTAGGAATCTTTATTGCTTAGCTATATCAGCATCTTGGAATAAGTCAGTTTTATTTTAACCCTTTTTAGGTAAAAATTTTATCCTATATTTTGTTAGAAAAATTACTAATTTCGATGTGTGTAGTTTCCTTAATATTATAATCTAAAACTTTAAGAATTAAATACACGAAATGGAGAAGGTGGCATTTATATAGCTGTACATACTAATATCAAATACAGTATGAGGATAAATCAAATGATGAAGATTATATAGTGTTTATTACATAGTGAGCTTACCTTATTCTTGTCTTCTTATACTTAAACATAATTTAAAGATAGAACAGAATCTAATTAAGTAAAGTATTTCTATGATTATTGATAGCATATTCAAAGTAGGCTTTTTTGAAATAAAATTTTAGGAAACTAAAATAGGTCATATAATTGGAACAATTTTTAATTTAACTTATTTGTTAAGTTCTTACCATAATGCAAATGTCTAGATAACAAACTTAAATCTTTTGCATTACCTATTTGTCACTGTGACTTCTTTCAGCTCGAGGATTGAAATTGACCTCTAAGCACTGCCCCCGCAATAAGAACCTTGGCTGAAATCTCTGACATTGGAACTCTGCTCACTCTTTCTCTGGGACCTTTGAGACTGAAAGCTGCCATATGATGTGAACTAGAGTCAGTTATATACCAACCAGTTTTATTCACCAGGGATCAAGACTGAGTAGCTTTGTAGACTTCTGAAATTAATAGCCACCCTGACAAGAGTTGTTTATCTTTTTCTCTTATTTTAATTGATGAATGCTTCTTGGATCTTTAGAGAACTGTAAGTGACTGGCTGAGGCTGGTTGGCCCATAATACAAGATTTAGCCACTGCATTTTAGCACTTTAGTTTTCTCTTCCCCATCGGCTTCTAAAATAAGAGTTGAACAGTTAACACTGTCTATTTTTTTAATATGTAATTTTTCATATGTAGTGCCATGTTGGTTTTGCTTTTATATAAATGAACCAATGACATACTCACTCTAAATTTATTTGTTAAATACACCATAAAATAGAATGATTTACTTTCTGAATTTACACTGGACTGTGCAGCTAGGAGGAAAACTCTCTCTAGGTATACTGAGTTACCTTTATAAAATCTCAATCCTGCAACTAAATTTTGAAATGGCATTTACCAAGCCTTGCTGTTTAGTAATATCAATGAAAAATAGTTTATTAGGAAGAAAAATGGTTTTTGGAAAAGAATTTTAATCAGTACTTTTATATATGTCAAGATGTATTAGTTATGCAGTGACCTGGTGGCTATGAACTTTACCTTCTTTTCTAGAAGAGAGAAGGCCCCCCATCAGCCAAGGGCAATTCTGTGGAGAAGGGGTCAACTGTGAGCTGTTAGAAGCCAACTCTTCTAGTGGCTGATAAACAGACCGGGAGACAGATGTGCCCAACTGGTAAATGGAGTCTGTGTGGAGCATCACAGGGTTTGCTGTGGTTAGAAAGGAGTATAAGAACTATCTCTAAAATCATAAAATGTCACATAAGGTAACATTTAAAAAGTCTACATTAATACAATGAGGGGACACTTAGAAAATTAAGTAGTTTTAAGACAAATTTAAAAATGCTCTTCTGCATAATGATTAATCATTATCACTAACCTAGCAGCATCATAGTCAATGAATATCAAAGTTAGCTTGGGTAAGTGTATGAGTAAAGAAAATCACAAATGGTTTGGTGGGAAGCTGTAATAATTCCACCATTTAAGATTATTATTTGGAAGAATGACTTTCACTTGGAGTGTCCGTTGACAGTAAAGACTAAACATGATCCGGTACTACAATAAGATATGTATTATGTTTACATTCATTCATGCGTTCATTTGACAAATATTTATTGAAAACCTACTATGTGCCAAACACTGTGCTAAAGATACAATACTCCCCACAAAAAAGCATACAAATACTCAGAAAAAGCATACAAGATACACAAAAAAGATACAATACTCCCCATAAAGGCATGGGGGAGATGATTGTGATCCAGTAATCATACAAGGATAAATTCTGCGAAGGAAAAGTTTGTGAAGGTATAAGAGCACGTTTGCAGTATGACAGGGTTAGCCTTAGGGTTTAGAGAAGAGTTCCCTGAGGAAATGATGTCTGAGCCACGGTCTGAAAGATGACAGGTGTTAACTTAAAAAAAAGGTGGAGTTTATCCCAAGAACATTAAACAGTGTATTTAGAGGACATGAGATGGAAGGGAACAAAATCCAGGGTAGAAAAGGATTTCAGAATATGGTTTTAAAGTGATAATTTATAGATCTACATAAACTAGCTCATGAATAGTCTTGTAGACCATAGTAAAAATATGAGTCTCTATCCTAAAAGCAGTTGGAAATCACTGATGAGTTTTAAGCAAACAAAAAACATTAATGGATTTTTATTTTAAAATGCGTGGTTTCGGTGGGGTGGGGCAGCAGGAATAGACACTGGCAGGGCAGTGAGGAGGTTCTTACACTTGTACAGGTGAGAGAATATGAAAGTTTAGACAAATAGGAGGTTAATGGTAAGAATAAAGTGATGACTTATCTGTTGGGGGTAACAGACAAAGGCAACATTGAATATTACATTTCTGCTTGCTCTGCTGAATAGATGACTCATGCCTGATGGGAGTGTTTTTCTCTGCTTTGTCAACAGTCTTGGCTATAGCAAGGGCTAAAAGTTAGCAGAGGGGACACGGAAGTGCAGTGCTGCCTTCAAAGTCCTAGTGAAGAGATACATGGTTTTTGAACTTTTAGTAATTCTGGCACATGTCACCTTTCTACACTTCTCTAACCATTTCTTTCAGGAAGCCAACAGTTGATTCTGAATCTGTGGTTCTCACAAGCCCATTCAAAAGCATGTTGAATTGGTGGCTTTAAATTACCTGTAATTCTAGCAAAGAGTCTGGCTGGAGCATCAATGTGTTCTCTCAAAAGCTTTGTTTTGTTGTCTCCTTTTTCTTTTTTTTTTCCTTTTTTTTCTTTGCACTCTCTCTCTCTGTATATATATTTTAAATTATACTTTAAGTTCTAGGGTACATGTGCACAATGTGCAGGTTTGTTACATATGTATACATGTGCCATGTTGGTGTGCTGCACCCGTTAACTGGTCATTTATATTAGGTGTATCTCCTAATGCTATCCCTCCCCCCATCCCCCTACCCCACGACAGGACCCGGTGTGTGATGTTCCCCTTCCTGTGTCCAAGTGTTCTCATTGTTCGATTCCCACCTATGAGTGAGAACATGCAGTGTTTGGTTTTCTGTCCTTGTGATAGTTTGCTGAGAATGATGGTTTCCAGCTTCATCCATGTCCCTAAAAAGGACATGAACTCATCCTTTTTTATGGCTGCATAGTATTCCATGGTATATATGTGCCACATTTTCTTAATCCAATCTATCATTGATGGACATTTGGGTTGGTTTGAAGTCTTTGTTATTGTGAATAGTGCCACAATAAACATACCTGTGCATCTGTCTTTATAGCAGCATGATTTATAATTCTTTGGGTATATACCCAGTAATGGGATGCCAGAGAAATGCAAATCAAAACCACGATGAGTTACCATCTCACACCAGTTAGAATGGCGATCGTTAAAAAATCAGGAAACAACAGGTGCTGGAGAGGATGTGGAGAAATAGGAACACTTTTACACTGTTGGTGGGACTGTAAACTAGTTCAGCCATTGTGGAAGACAGTGTGGTAATTCCTCAAGGATCTAGAACTAGAAATACCATTTGTTGTCTCCTTTTTCTGTGTCAGGCAATACCAATCACAAATATCTAGGGATTGGGATTGTCCCTAAATGGTAGGAGAAATTTGGAAGCACCTGGAGCAGAGCTAAGTAAGTAGCTTATGCATACACTTAGCAGAAATTGCTAGAGCCCTTGTCTGATCTCTCAGGTGCCTCACTGATGGTCAGTGTTAAGAATCATTAAATTGATGGCGTGTTTATGGATAGTGGAGTTTCAGAGGAGCATTTTGGAGATGTCAAGTAGGCCACTCTCAGTGGAGTTCTCTGGGTCGGGTGCATGGTTGGTATAATAATATAAATTTGAGAATCATTTGCATAGGGAGAGTGATGGATGGAGTGAGTTACCATGTAATTTATTGCCCAAACCAGAACACTTTAGAAAGTAAAAGTGGTGTTTTTAAAAATCCTACTGAGACAATAGGCAACTGAGGATGTCCTAGAAACACCAGGAAGAAAAACTAGCAAAATAATAAAAAAGAAATACCAGCAAAGAAAGAAACCTGGGATTTGAATGATCTTGTCACAAATTCCTTTACAGATATTTCATCAGTGGAAACTGGCATTGTTTTGGATTAACATTGCCATGTAAAAATCACTGTTATTTGCAACCCATTCAGGTAGAAAAAAAATCAATAACATTGCTTTAAACTGAAATTGAAAGCCATCCTTTTTTGTTAGGGTTGAAACAAATGTTGTAGAGTCACTGTTTAGATATTTTTGTCAAGCTTTATTTTATTTTATTTTTAGTTTTGAAAAGCTCTTTGTAATTATAACCATAGAAAGTGGACTGGATTTTAGATGAGATCTATCATTCTTAGTGGCTACTCAGCACCATTTGACAATTCTTCCTTTCCTTTCTTTTGGCACATGCAGTCCAAGGTTCCCTGGCCACTATGTGCCAAGTAGCCTGCTGGGAAGCCTGTTACTTTCAGTTTGAAAGTGACTGTCGTGGTTGATACTGCTTTTTCCCTTGCCCATCTTTGATATAGAAATGATACCTAAGCTATAGGAGCAGTCTTGCATCAGTGAGGGAAAGGTCAAAAATAGATATATTGGACCTGAATTATTGAGCTAGTTAGATGGTATTCAGTGTCAGTAGCTATTTTTTGTTTTGTTTTACACGTGAGAAAAATGAGCTCCTTTTATTTAAGACACAATTTATCAGTTTTTCTATACATTTGCAGCAAAAGCATTTCACAGTGATGCAAAGGGCCAAGAACTGGTTACTAAGGAACTATTCAAAAAACTCTGTTGCAGAGAAGTTGTTCAGCATTCATGTTCATGGCCACTGATTTCCTTATAATGGATTTTAATTTCCTTATACACTAAAACTTTAATGTTAAGTGATAACTTGAGTCCAAAAAAAGTCAATCAGGATGTGGAATCAGGTTTTGGCAAGAGGAATGACATGACTGGGGCAAATTTGGATACTAATTTTTCATCAGTTCCCTGGATGCTTCTGAGGCATTCAAATGTACCCTGGTAATGGTTTGACAACACCTGAGTGGTGTTTGTGCGCTCTGGTTTATATACTAATGGAGGCTGTTAATGGTCCTAAGGGAGTGATTCACAAAATGAATTACACTGCCCATTTTGTTGTTCCAATCTGGATCAGGTAGCCAGGATACTGTGGAGGCAGGGATCTGCTTTCTACCTCCTTTTTGCCATTCCCAAGCCTGCTGGGTGGAAGATGAGATTCAAGATTAAATCCAATTATATCTAAAATCTCATTCCTATGAAACTTTTTGAGAAGGTTTCACTGTACTCTATGTCCATACTCAAAACACTTGTGTTCTTTGCAGTGATAATAGCCTCTCACGATAAGGTTCTGCCCTCCTTAAAAGGTGAGGGATATATGGCACTCACCTGACTTCCCTTTGACCCATATCCCATGTGCTTAGGTTTGTGGGATGGACGGTAAGTTTAACAAAGAGTACCGTCTTTGCCATATGCTTTTCTATGAAGGCCACATTAATTGGGCTTTAGTCTTAACTGTCTTAGGTTTTTTCTTTTTTTCTTTTCCTAAGAAATCCATTAGGCCAAATATTGGTTTTATTTTCTACTACAGTGTCTTCTAAATTGGATTCTGTAGTCATGTGCTTAGATAAGTTTGGAAAGGGTAAGCATTAAACGGTTATTTTTAATTTTAAGTCTTCTCAGAATTGTCATTCCTGAGCTTTTAAGATTGGTAGTGTAGAGAACGTTTTAGACACATTTGATCACCAAACCCTTTCTTTTTTTTTTTTTTTTTTTTTTGAGATGGAGTCTTGCTCTGTCACCCAGGCTGGAGTGCAGTGGCGCTCTCGGCTAACTGCAAGCTCCGCCTCCCGGGTTCACGCCATTCTCCTGCCTCAGCCTCCCGGGTAGGTGGGACTACAGGTGCCCGCCACCATGCCGGGCTATTTTTTCTCATTTTTAGTAGAGACGGTGTTTCACCATGTTAGCCAGGATGGTCTTGATCTCCTGACCTCGTGATCTGCCCGCCTCAGCCTCCCAAAGTGCTGGGATTACAGGCATGAGCCACCCCGCCCGGCCACCAAACTCTTTCTTATGGAGAATATTGTGGAAATAATGTCTCATGAAACATACGTGGGATTTTGGCAGATTCATGTGGTAAATTTGGAGTTGTGTTTTCATTCTGGAATGAGGCAGTCCTATTTGCATTCTGCAGCCTCTCTTTTTTGTGTGCTCCCTGTTCAAGTATTAGGTGTTTTCCCTTTCCAATATTTTTGTATATGAAGACTAGTATCAAAGGACTCTCATGATATGAACTTGATTGTCAGAGTGGGAAATGCACTGCTCAGTTTGAGGAGTCTGGAGCAGCAATCTGGAGACCCATGGGCTAAATATACAATATGATGCACTGTCTGATTGAAAAATGAAAAATGCAGTAATGAATGTTAGAGCTGGAAGATACTTTGTTAACTATTTTACTCTTCTTATTTTACAAATGAGAAAATTAGTGCTCATTAAAGTAGAGTAGCCTATTCTTGGTTAGCAGCCAGTTAGTGAAAGAACCAGAATTAAAACCATTAGCAAATTAGTATTTTTTCCCACTACACTATTCTTCCTCACAATTCTTATAACATAATAGTAATGTAGTAAGTGTTTATTGAATAAATAAATGATTACATTAATAATAATAACTGAGTATTTTCTCTAAAGCTGTCTGTCTATATTTTCCTTTCACATCTCTAGAATCGTTCTCTTACAGTATTTTATAGCCTATCCTTCTATCGTAATTATTCGGATATCAAGTGAATTAATTTGTCATCCAAATTTTTTCTTAAGTCATAAAAATCAACACTTTATTTCAGAATTCTTCCACAGTTACCCATAAGGGAAATAAGAAAGAAACTGTATGGCATGGATGCTTGGTAATAAAGATGAAAGTGAGACTGATAAAGTATTCTTTGAGAACAAATTTCTCACTCCTGCTTCATACTCTCTCCTACCAACTAATGCCTAAAGTGGCTTTCGTCACTTACAGATGCACCATCATGATATCCAAATGAGTTCGCAGTAGCCATTTCTCTGTGTTCTTAATTTGTGAAGTTGCAGTGGCCTCTACATCGCTGGACCCACACTTCCGTCTTATGGTCTATCATCATTGTGTTTTCTGGGAACAAGTAGCACATGCTGACCTTTTTGTATTCTATTTGGGAACAAGACCTGTATTCAATCAGAATGACCAAAGCCTGACATTTTAGTTTAACCATTCATCCAAATCTGAATTAAGAGACCCATATGTGTGAATGCAAAGACACATCTACATGCTATTAGGTGAGCAAATTTGTACATCTGTGTATCAAACAGGCATACAATGAAAGTCACAAACATTAGGTAAAAAAGCTATACCAATGCACTGTGACCTTTTTGGTGGATGTAATGTCCTTAGTAATCTAAGACTTTGAAGAGAGTCACTCTCAAGTTGGCAGAAGGAGGTCAGAAAGAAGCTACTACACATTCTATAGTGACATGCTCCCCAAAGGAGAGTGAAAACGCTTCAGAAAGATAAGTTGAGTACTATGAATTCTCTTCATATGGAATGTAGTGTGCATCTGAACCTCTTCTTCACGAGTGCTCTCAATTTCTCCCAGCTGTTTCATACCTGTTAGTGTTTCATACTAAGCCTCACTCCAGGGTTTTGATTACTGACATTCATAAGGTTAACTCATTTGTATAAATAGCTTGATGTCTCATGACAACCTACTGTGTTCAAGATATGAGTGTGCAATATTTTGGCAACTATTCCTGATGCTGAGTATTACTTTTACATTCTTTAAGTAGTAGTGCTCTTTTTGTTAAGTAAGAAAAAAAAGACCCACAAACCTCTTTATGAACTATACAAAGTAACCAGTTCCGTCAAGGTAATCTCATAAGCAAAGAGAAAATGATGTCCAAAATGATATAATTCAGTGTGACTCAAAAAACCTTCTGCCTTAAAACAGCTGTTTTTTTTTCATTTTCAGTTTGTTTTCAGGTGTGTGTGTGTGTATGTGTGTGTGCATGTATGTACACACATGCTCAAATTAGTCATGATTTAGTGTGAAGCATTTCTTTCATGTGGTCCTCTTTTAAAACAGAAAGCTTTAAGAGAGAGTGAAATAGTAAGCTCTTGATATTCTACCGTCAATAAACTTTTGAGGTATGTTTTCATCTGAGGAAAATGGAATTGAAATATTGAGTTTAGAGACACCAAAGACAGTTTTTGTTAATTTTCAAAAGTTTAAAATAACAAAACTTTGGAATTGGAAAGAATGAACCCGTACTTAATAGTCTTAATTTGTATTTGTGGGCGTTTGCTATATCTTGAGTATACCATTAAGAGTAGGAAATAGTCTTTTCACATATTGAGGTGGGTTAAGTGGAGTCCTCATGACTTAATTTTAAGAAGTATATTAATTTAATAGATGCAAAGTCAATAGCACTCAAACTACCATTTAAGTAAAATCACCCTTTATTCTTATATACTGCACTTGATGCTCAATAAGTTGAATCAAAGATAATTTTCAAAGTGAGTTGACAGTGGTCAGATTTCTTTTATAATCGGGTGCCAAGATGATTATGCCCACTCACATTTACAGAGGTCTTCTTCTTAAGTAGTAATTTCTATGACACTGGTTAGAAAAAAGTAGACAAGATGTGATATTTGAGTACAGGTTCTCAAAAAAATGTGCAAAGCTGGAATGTAATTGTAGGCTGTATTATTAACTCAAAGGCTGGCATCATTTCAGCATAAAAAAATAACAGTTATGGGAATGAGGACCCCCTTTTTTTAATCATGAAAGAGCTTGTGTATGGATATTATGAGGGATTTTCCCGAGCCTTATTCTTGAACAGATTACACTATTCAAAGTCTCAAAGAATCAAAATCATGCTCAGCTGGGGCAGTCAATGTGCAGTCTAAACATGTGACAGATGCAGAGAAAACTTCAAAGATGCCATTACAAATGCCTGTGGAGATATTTAAGGAGCCAGATGCTACTGTTTCATGTCTTCCGCAGCTCTGAATGTGTCCTGTGATCACCTTCCAAAGAGGAGGTGTGGTTCAATATGGTGAGGAACAGAACGCCACCTAATCTTTTTGTTGTTATTGTTTGCATACATTGTAGGGTTGGGATGTGAGAGTCTGGGATTAGTGATGCTAACAGGGAGGATATGTATATGAATTTGCTATTCCTTATAAAAACATGAAGGCACAACTGCAGCGAAATATGTATATGATCTATTCTGTGAGAGCTCTCCTGTCTAAAAAAACATGATTTATAGGTGTGTATTGCCATGGAAGCACTTTTTTTCTTTAACTTTCACCATTTATTTAGATACTAAAAGCGGTAATAAATATATTCATTATAGTTGGTGTTTTATTTCCAATTTTGTTTTGGTGTTGAAAAATAAATTACTTGAGACAAGATATTATTAAGTGCATGTTTCATTTTCATCACTACTGCATTCTGGAGAAGAACTTAAATAATATTTTGAGATAGAATGAAGCCCCAGGTAAATACAAAGGTGGTGAGATTTAACAAAAATTCTACAAAACACCACCTTCCTTTATTTTATATGGGTTCTTTATTTTTAAAGTTTTCTTCTCCATAATAGACTATGGGAGAGAGTTTATTCCATCTCAACTTTAAAAAATACAATTTCATAGGCTTATTATTCCAAATAGAATAAAGGGAAAATAAAGACAACTTCTAGGAAAGATAGAATATAGCAAATAAAACAAACCAAAACATTTGAGTCACTATGTAATGTTGAGCATATTTTTTACATTGCAAAGTGATTCTGTCCAAATTTATTCTTTTTATTACATGTATGATTTATCCTAGCCTATCTTCTGTTAGATCATACCTATGGAGAGATTATTTTATTAATTTCTGAATTGAAATTTGTGGCATATTATAAAAAACTTATATACATAATTGTCTACATGAAAAGGGATGGCTATAAGTGGAAAATAAATGGCAAAGGATATTTTTCTTTCTAATGTAAACATCTGGCAGTAATCCTTGCTTACACAATTAATGGGCATTTAATTGGCAATGATCAGTTTATTGCTGCAATATGAAGTGAGTGTTTCCCTAGGAACAAACAGCTGTTGCAAGAATTTCACAGTGATTTAGCAAACACCAGGTGATAGCTGTATCTAGAATGAAGTGCTGTCTCTCAGCAAATCACAATGCACTGGAAAAGAAAAGAAAAAAGAAAACTAGGTTAAAAGTAGCATAGCTGGAGAGATTGATTGTCATTGACATTAAAATCTATCTGAAGACCAAGCTTAATAAAACAACAGATTAATTACATTAGATGGTATTCAGGTGTTCATGCCTCAAATAAAAAGAAATAATTTCTCTAAGAAGCTAATACTAAGTTGGCATGACATTCATCTATTTAAAAGTAGTATTTTATGTCTTATTTTAGCGATATAACGGTTGATGAGATGTGTTTTTGTATTCTAATATTTTATCTTTTTATAAGTCTTAGAAAATTTGATAGTTGTGATTCTAATTTTTTGATTAAAAAGTTATTGAAGTCATTCAATGGTTACCGACAATTATATTTTTCTTAATAGATTTTATTCAATTGTCTAAAATTAAATGTACCACTTTTTAATTTGCATTGCTTGTGCGCTGCTTTCCCATTAAGTTTTAAATAAAAAGTTTTTCATTTTTCATTATGCACTCTTATTACTAATTTAATAAAATGATAATAGCTATGCAAACTTTCTGTTACTACTCAGCTTTTGGCATAGATTAAATTATACATTTTAAATGTAGCACACTGGCAGACACTGTGATTTCGTAAAGCTGAGTTTCATTAGTGAAGAAAGTAATTTTGCTTTAGCAAAAAAAAAAAATGCTTTTATTTACTATGCTATTTGGTATTAGCTCATGCTAGAGTCTATGAACAATGAACTCAAATGAACAAAGCATCAAGGGCCAATTTATAGAACAATGCTTTTATTTTTTCATGCATGCATTCTGCAATAATTCATCTCCATGACAAAAGCAGACAATCAATCATCTTCTATTGTGCCTTTCTCAATAAAATTACCATTCTTGATGTAACAAAAGAAAGCTGCCTAAGTAACAGGAACAGTTTTACATGCTCAAATCAATAAATTGACCATACTTCAAAAAACCTTTACCCATTAATATGACAATGCAGTTTTATGTTTAACTTATCCGTATTAATATTAAATTATTGTTAAGTTGCATTGTTCCTTTTTTTCATTCAAAAACATGAAAAATTTAAGAAAGTATTTTAAAGGAATGCTTTCAATTATTTCAGGGACAAAACTTTTTGGCCTAAGAGTATTGAAATACTCTCATCTTGTAATTTTGTGTAAGTTGAAATATGTCACATTTAGCAAATGAAATTCCTATATGTGTAACTCTTAAAATCATATGGCATCTATATACTACTACAAAATGTGTTGTGAAATCATGTAAAAATAGCAGATTTAAGTTGATCTTGTAATACATGGTATGGTTCCTAAAGTAAGAGGTTTATATTGTAGAGTATGTTAAACGAAACAACTTGTCCACATATTTCAAGAAGTGTAATATGTAAATATGATGTAAAGAAAACTTAAGTTCAAAGGTTAAGTACAAATTTCCACAGCAGGAAAATCATGACGAAATGTTATAGATATAGCTACATACCCATTCTGAATAACTAGCTATTTTATTTTCAACTAGAATGGTCCCATAAAAAAGTAAAGACTTAAGAAATTTACTAGCTAATGTAGAGTACAATACAGAGATATGTATTTCACTTTCATATGATTTATAAATGCAACATTATTTTTGCTCTAAAGTATATCTTAAGGAAATCCAATGGAATTACAACAAAATTCTTAGATTAAAATATGAATAGTTCCAAATAACCTACCAAAGCAACAGAATTAATTTAAGCTAATAACACTCATGCCATTAACCACTCCAAAATTCATAGCACTTTAGAACCTCTGAAGACTTTCTTTAATTGTATTTTTTTATTATTTCTGAATTAATGAGGCCAGGCCATAATATGTTTCAAGAAAACAAAATCCTTTGCTACGGAAATGCAAATGTAGTGGCTTAGTATCTAAAATACTATGGAGTATAAATGACTGAGAATAGTTTTATTGCAGTACATAGGCCATAACAATATTCATAGTTCACAGTAGTTTATACATCAATTATCTAATTAAATTCTGAATATTATCTGCTCATAATATTAGTGGTTTCTGAATTTACAGTGTCTTCATGGGTTAATTCACCATGTCACAAGAATGGCATTCTAAATTTGAGAGTAAAAAAATAAATTACTGTATATTTTGTCAGATTTTTTAACCACTAGCAATTAATTTGAAAAATTGCAACAAAAAATACTCCTATAATGGAAAGTTTAAAGTAAACAATGAAAATTTTACTACATTCTATTGTAAACTAAATGTGTTAAAGAAAATATTAGGTCATAATGGATTTTAAAGGTTTTTTTAATCTTGTTTTCTTTTGCCTATGAACCTGTTAATTCATGTTTATTGAGTTCCAGGTTAGTGGGATGTAATGAGTTATCTACTGAGAGAGATTTATTATTAACAGTCAGCTCTTATTAAAAATATTTTTTATTTACGTGTTATTCTAACTCAATTCAAAGGAACTTATTTCAGGGAATACTGGAAAGTCATTTTATGTTGGATACTTCATTTTTGTCTTAACGACCCTTAGCTATAGTTGCTGAAGAAAGGAAAAGCAGAAGATATAATTCAACAAGAAAACATAATGTTGTTTGTCATACCATGACAACTATATTGCTGAATTTTCTTGAACTGTAACTTAGCTTCATAGAGACTTTATGCCAGGGATCAAGATTTGATTTTTTTTCCACATGTAGAAACTTAACAGCTCTACCAGTCAATTACTTTCTCTAGTAGCCATCTCAGACTCTTCCCCACACTCCCATATCCTCTCTCCCTTCCTCTTTTTTTCTTTCCCCTCCTCCTTCCCTAATGCTGCCAGATCAACTAAAGTGTAATGAACAACATACCTAGGATTTCCTTACAACCTTCACTTTGAAGGCAGAAGGGAGGGCCCCTGAAATTCCCATCAAGTGCCATTTCATTAGCCCTGGGACTTTGTTTAAATTACATAGCCATTACTACTGTCTGTGAAAGCCCTTGGTTTCTTTCTCTTATGGATTGTAGTATTTATTTCTAACACACCTTTCAACAGCAAAGCTGAAAAAACTAAAGTCACCTATGCTGGAAGGTACGTAAACCAAGAGGATTCTATCAAAATCTGAAGTGTTTTTGTTTTGTTCTGTTTTGTTTTGTTTGCCCCACTTTAACAACCTTATTCAGATCAGTAGAGTGCTTCCTATTTTGGGCTGTACTTTCACTGAATCTTAATCCTGGCTAATCTGTCCTTGTTAGTAAGATATTGGTTTGAAATTACAGTTTTTGAAAAAATTTTGGCAGATAATACAAGTTAAAATCATAATTATTAGAGGAAAATCCAGGCTGACCTTTTCGACCAATCAACTTGCACCTTGAGATTAGTGTACTGTACAGCCTCTCACACTTTAGTAAGCATCAGATTCACCTGGAGGGCTTATTACAACACAGTTCACTGGCCCCCACTCTGAGAGTTTCTAATTCAGCAGAAGAGTGGATGGCAGAGAATTTGCCTTTCTAACAAATTCCTATAGTATGCTGATTCTGCTGGTCTGGAGACAAGGGTTTGAGAACCACGGTTGTGTTAGTCGATCTGAAAGATATTTTACATCTTACACTTGTGAACCCTATAATCTACTGAATATATCGTATCATGTTGGGGTTTCTAAAAAAAATATGACTTAATAGTTTGCCAAAGACTACATTATTTTTTATAATATAAACTGCATGCTTAATGTTTTTGACTCAGGCAGTTTGTGCCTTCAGGCTGATGTCACCAAATCCTAAACTTATTCTGCAAAGCTGGGTATTTTTACCAGATGTTGCTTTTGGAGATTAAAATTATTTATAAACCATAGTTGTCAAAGTTCTGATTAAAGACAAATTTCTTTTTATACTCATACTTCAACAAAGTCAAGATTTGTAATGCCTTGACTCATACTTTTCTTTCTTATAATTAAACTTTCCTGCCTCTACCTGCTTTGCTACCCAGTGGAGAATGTGCATCATATCACTTCAATCACTCTCTTGCCAATTATCTCCTTTCTGATTTCTGTTTGCTCTTCAAAAATCTAACTCTAAATACATTCAATTATCCCTCTTTCCCTAAACTATACACAGTCTGCTGAGTGCTGATGAAAAGAAAATCACACTGCATAACCACCACAAATCTATGACCTCCAATCTCAACTGGGTCCATCTTGCTATCTCTAGCAGCCCTTTCTTCAGTTGCTTTTCTTTTAACCTGCTGTACCTATTCTAAAACTTATCTTTCAAATTTACTAGGCAACCACAATATTCATCACTCTGCAAATTGTTTTAATACCTGCTTTACAGAGAAAGTGCTAGAAATTAAATAAAACACTTGCTACCATCATATTCACCCTTACCCCCAACAAGAAGAAAGAGAAAGTTCTCATTCTTAAAGCAAATCCATTTTCAGTGTTCTGGATGTACCTATTCGTAAGACCTCATTTCCTTGATTATTCCCCATTCCAATCATACATTTCTTTTTCTCTCCACTTTCTTAATATCAGCATTAAAACCATGGTTAAATTTCTTTCAGTTTTTCCATGTTTCTTTTTTCTAGAGACCCACCTTCTCATCCTTTCCCTGACACACTTATTAAAGGATTTGCCTCGTCTCATCCTCACCACTCCTAATCTATTAACTTCTCAGCTCATGGCTAACAACTCTCTTCTAGAAATATCTTCTTTCCTTACCTTCTCCTACATTTTAACTGGTTTGTTTCACTCTATCTATTCTTCAGATACTGTTCTCTTTGCTGGTTTCCCAAAGCAGGGTGATCTCAACACCCAGTCTTTGTTATATTTTCAAATATAGCTTCCAGCCTGGTTTACTCCTTGAATACAAACTGGTGTATCCAACTGCCAACTGGAGATCTTTCCTAGAAGTCCCACACTCACTCCAAACTAAACTTATCATCTTGTTCCCTAAGACGTGCTTCTTATCATGTGGGTTTTTAATTCCATGAAAATGTAGGATAACACAGTATATAATATTTTACCTGGAGCCAATAGGTCTTAGAGTGCCACACTGCCACTATGTGAGTTGGTATAAGTCACACCACTACATCTCTGTTTCTTCTCTGTAAAATTAGAATAACAAAATACACAAAAGTATTTATATTTTGTTTTACATATTTTATTTTTTCCGATACTTAAATGTTACTGCTTTATAAAAATGGTGCTTGACTTGCTTAAAAAAAGCTAACATATATTCAAGACATAGACACAGTTAGGCTTGTGGCTAAGCAAAACTAGAGATAACAGGAGCAGCAAAAATAAGAACCATAAGTAGAACTTAATAGAATTGAGCTATTAATTTTAGGAAAGGAGAGAAAGCCATAACTTAATAGCCTATGTGACATGATAGGATCAACAATAGTAATGATTTATCTTATCCAGTGACTATTGAACAGAAAAGTGTGGACCAGATAAAGAGAGATTGTGATTATATATTAATACATATTTTCTGACAGTGAGAATTATTAAACATTGCAGTGAGTTGCTTTGGAGGTCTCTAAGAATTGGATAGATTTTCACTAGTCCTGCAAGATCCTGACACATGAAATTGCATAGGGATACAGTAGGTACTCCTGAGGCACCCTTCATAATTCTATGACAGCTCTGAAAATTTGCTTGAAGATATTTGAAACAAGAAATTTAGACTAATATTCTTGGAAACATTCTGAAGGTTTAATTCAGTCTGAAAATGAACAATTAGCCATCTAACTCACAAAATGGCTTTTGTATCTTTTACTTTTTCCCCTGTCCAATTAATCATACAATCTGTTTCAGATGAAAGATTCAAACATTTGACTGTGATCAGATTGGCCCCATACTCAAAGACATTCACAGATTTCTTAGTCTAGATCTTTACATCCTTGATCTGATCCCCAGATAACATTCTAGCCCAATCTCCACCTCCATTTCTTCATGAATCATAAGTGTAGACAACCCTCATCCCACTTATTGACAAACTGGTTCTATACTTTTTCTTCCTCCTTTTCTCCCATCTGAGTGTATGCCTATTGTCTAACTGTGCACATGCTATTCCCACAATATGCAGTGCTCTTTTCATTTCTATCTATAACAATTTCACTCACTGTTCACATCTTGTGAAGTTTTCCTTTCTCATCAGATGCAGGCCCACTGTGCAGCTATCATTTGTTTGTACCTTTATCTCTACTTCTAGATTATAAATTCCACAAAGCCAGAGTCTCTTTCCTATAAATCATTATATTCTCTGTGGGGGTACTGGCTGCTTTTACATAGTACACAGTTTCTGCAAATTTGTCTAACTATAAGAATCACAATTAAGGATGCAGATTCCTGGGCTCAGCCTGGCTATGGAATTAGGATCCTTAAGAGTGGTGGTAGGGACTCTCATCAGAAGGAAAGTTTGGAAATAACAAACACTCAAGTACTTAGTGAAAGGGTGTTAAATAAATGAATGAACACACTCCTTTTTGTTTCTTTGGAGTTTCCTATTCAAGAACATTTACTCGAGTGTATTTTTCTTTGGTTTTTCTGCCTTTCCTGTCCCTCACAACTCCACTGAAACACTCTAGTTAGAAGGGTGTTAAACTCAGCAAAAATTACTTTCAATAGACAATTAATAAATAATATTTGGAGCAACCTTGTGACTCTTACAAACAACGAGTAGTTTTGAACAACATTTTCATCTGGTAAGAACGAGTTTAAAGTAATGTGGTAGGCACAGTGAGAAGACTGCAATGGAATGTCTCTAGATGTTTTTAAGTCACTGGATGGACTTCTTCACAGGCAGTTTAGAACTAAGGGAAAAACCTGAACCAAAAGACCACTCATCCTTGCTTTATAAAAAACTTGGTTATGTAACCTTTGGAAAGTTCCTTAATTTCACAGAGCTCGATTTATTCATATGTAAAATGAGGGGGTTGGTGTAGCTGATCTCTAAGGTCTCTTTCAGCTCTAAATTCTATGATTCTCGGATTCTTGTTTTAGCTGAGAATTTCATTTGTCTATGTGATTTCTTTCTTGCCTCTGAAATTATAATTGAGGGTTGATTATACGTATCCAGTGCAATTATCCGTAGATCATAAAGATTTTTATTATTATATGTGGGAGATTAAGATGTATGAAGGGCATAAGAATGAAATTTCTACAAAGTGTAATGATAAAAATACTGTTTTATTTTATACATTTTCTTCTTTAGAATATTATAGTGGCCCTTTATTTAAAAATTAAGATCAATACTTAATATTTAGTGTGTTTCCATTCTTAAACTAATAAGAGACCTGAATTTAAAATATATATGTATTTAACATACTTTCATATAAATGTATGTTACATCATTATTAAAAGCACTGAGCCATGGCAAATGATCTATTACATCATGATTTACTGTCCTGTATTATATTGCTTGATGAATTATAGCATGTCATGTTTTGATACATACAATTTTTAAGATAATTAGAGATACAAAGCAAAAAAAGTTCATTACTTTTGAACATATAATTTAAATAGCTGATGGCACCATATGAGAAATACAAAAATTAGGACATTTTATAAATTATTCACATTATATCTGTTTTTCTACTCTTATGTTTTAGTATTATATCAGCCATGTTCTTGGAAATATAATCCTGTTTTTCCAAAGTACTGAAGTATTTTGTCTACTAGCCTACTCAACTTTTATTATCAGCATAAAGAATCTGTCCAATGAATCAACAAAGATAGTTCTTAGTTGAATTGTAGGAAAAAAAAGGTAACTTTGACAGAAAAATTATCTGCACTTTTAATCTGATTAATAACATAATTCATATGATGTTAACTATAAATTTGAATGCAGTAGGAATACTGTAATTTGCCAGAATTAAGAGGTGATCTGAAAACCTTACAATTTCTTAAATGCCAAATATTTATCATTTAGATACATTTTGGATTCAAATATAGACATTTTCCATACTGAGTTAACTTTTCTTAATGAAATGATTATAACGTAAAAATATTGTGATTGGGTTGGTTCTGGGTATCTGGCAGAACTGAATCCTGTTTCTGTCTACCCAATTTTCTGGCTGTATGGGCTGGCTAGACAACTACTTAAACTCCTGAAACTCACTTCTTCATATGTAAAATGGGGTTAATAATCCTCTACCTCTTAGTAGTGCTGTAATATATGAAACTACACATTAACTTTCCCTAACAAATTGCTTGACTACCGAAAAGTTCTCAATAAATATTAGTTGTTTGTTTTAGGCTTGTGCAATACTTCTTATTTACTAACTGATTTTGAAAAGTTTATCTTTTCTTCTTTACTTCTTTTCATTCAAGTTTTGAGACATTCGATGTGTAGAAAGTTGTTTTTTTTTAAAGTCTATATTCATCTGATTAAATCCTTCAACAGTTTAGAGATTATGCATCCTCTCAGACCAGTGTTTTCCTGACTGCATTGGCTTGGAGAATGTGAAACTATTTAGTCACTTCTCTACAGAAGTTTTTCTGTATGCTTATATTTTCAAGAACCTCCATAGCTTAATAGAGCTTAGAAAGACAAAACACTAATGGAAATATGAAAAAATTCAGTTTATTATCATATAACAAAAGTTATTATGACAGTTTATTTGAGTTATCTGTGTTGAATTTTTTAAAATTTTGAATTAAATGAGAAACCTTGTCCATGTATCCTCTTTTTAGACCTGCATATGTTTTGAATAAAAGGTAGTAGTATAGATTTTTAAATACGTGTGCTGGATATCTGTCTTCCATTTGCTTCTCCAAATATTCCATCCTTCACCTTTCTCTGTGCCCTAAGAAGTGTTTCTGAATGGATTATAACAATAGGGTTCTTGGCCCTCTAGCTTCTTGTTGGGTTTAGCATGTGGAATTCAACAGGGATGGGACGGAGGAAAGAAATAGAGGTTGGGGTTTATTCCTCCACATCCCTCCCTGCAGGTTTGTCTGAGGCTGGCTGCATCTCTCCATCACAAGTTACAGCTCATGCCAGACAGCCCTGCTACTCAGGCCTCTCCCTGTCTCACCTGGTTCTGGAAAATGCTGTCTCCCCCGCCCTTTCAGGCCAAGGGATAGGAGTGATAATGATACTTTTATATTTTTCTAGCCCCTAACCTAGTACTAACTCTGGTTTGTTTACATTCTTCCCACACTTTTATAATACTCACTTACCTTTATAATGTATTTTTATTACTATTTGAATTGTAATTCCTTTGAGAACAAAAATTTTTACATTTTAATTCACCTCATTTTGTAATCATAGGGTTGTGGCTGTATAAGGATAGAAATAATGGGTAGGTTAGATAACAGTGCTGGAATTGAGGCTTTGAGTTGTGTAAGGTGTAAAGATATGTGCTGGGCAAGGGCCAAGAGATTTCAGGAGGATGTGGAGGGAACCTGGAAGTTTCCAGGGTTTCACTAACAAAGGCACTGGATTCTACAGGATTCTGCTGTCTCCCCAGTACACTGTAGCAGCTAGAGAAGGAACACAGATAGGGAGAGAAAGCAGAGTTTTTTTTAATGTATTTTTATATATATATATACTTCATGGTGTATAAGCTGATGACTTTGCTATGTTGGTGAGCTCAGCTTAACACCTTTCGTGAGAGTACTCTTAGATACAGTGGAGTCAAAGTATAAATAAAAGATTAACATTGGTGTTTTACTAAGATATTTCAGAGATATCTATTTCTTGGGGATGAAGAAAACTGAGTTATTACAATCTAATAGTCTTCAAATATATATATTTCAATATGTGTGTGTATTCATATATATATATATACACACACACACATATATGTTATAGTCAATTTTATAGAGGAAATAGCTTCTAAAAATATCTATTGATGTCCACATACAAAAATAAAGTGTAGACACAGACCTGACATTTTTCACAAGAATTAACTCAAAATATAATACAGACCTAAATGTAAAGTGCAAAAATATAAAACTTCTAGAAGGTAACATATGAGATAACCTAGATGACTTTGGGGTTGATGATGACTTTTTAAATATGACATCAAAGGGATGATCATTGAAAGAAAGATTTGGTAAGCTGGACTTTCTTAAAATTAAAAACTTCTGCTCTGTGAAAAATATTGTCAAGAAAATAAAAAGAGAAGCTACAGACTGGGAGAAAATATTTTTAAAAGACATATCCAATAAAGGACTATTATCTAAAATCTACAAAGAGCTCTTAAAATTCAAGGATAAAAAAACAAACAGCCTGATTAAAAAATAGATCAAAGACCTTAACAGACATCTTGCCTAAGAAGATACACAGAGGACAAATAAGCATATGAAAAGGTGTTCCATATCATATGTTATCAGAGAAATGCAAATTAAAACAACAATTAGATATCACTGCCCACCTATTAGAATGACAGAACCAAACGCTGGAAACGATGTGGGGCAACAGAACTCTCACTCATTGCTGGTGAAAATGCAAAATAGTACAATGACATTGAAAAAAAGTTTGGTAGTTTCTTACAAAATTAAATATACTCCTATCATATGATCCAGCAATTGTGCTCCTTGGTATTTACCCAAAGGAGTTGAAAATGTATGTCCATGCAAAAAACCAGCCCATGGGTGTTTAAAGCAGCTTTACTTATGATTGCCAAAACTTAGAAGCAACCAAAATATCTTCCAGTTGGTAAATAGATAAAGAAGCTGGTACATGCAGATAATGGAATATTATTCGGTGTTAAAAAGAAATTAGGTAACCATCTGCAAAAAGATATGAAGGAAATATAAATGCATATGCCTAAATGAAAGAAGCCAATATGAAAAGGCTACATACTGTATGATTTCAACAATATGACTGCTATTGATTGAATATGCTCCCCAAAGTTCATGTGTTGGAAACTTAATCCCCAATGCAACAGTGTTGGAAGGTGGGGCCTAGTAAGAGGTGATTAGGCATAAAGGCTCTTCCTGCATAAATGTATTAATGTGATTATCAAAGGAGTGGGTCTGTTATAAAAGCAAGTTCAGCCTCTCTTGCCCTCTTGCTCTTGCCTTTTCTTGCCCTCTGCTTTTGTCACTAGATGATGATGACACAGCATGATGTCATTTGCCAGATGCTGGCATCATGATCTTTGACTTTCCAGACTAGAGAATGATGATCCAAATAAATCTCTGTTCATTATAAATTACCCAGTCTCAGGTATTCTATTACAGCAGCAGATAATGAATTAAGACAACTAAAGGCAAAAGTATGGAGGCAGTAAAAAGATCAGTGGTTGCCAGATAGCAGTGAAAAGTGAAGGATGAATAGAGTGACTAGAGGAACACAGAGATTTACAGAGTCGTGAAACTATTCTGTATGACACCATAATGGTAGATGCATGTTATCATGCATTTGTCAAAACCCATTGGATGTACAAGACCAAGAGTGAACCCTAATGTAAACTATGGATTTTGGGTGATAATGTCAATGATAGTGTCAATGCAGGTTTCATCAACTATAACAAATGTACCACTCTGGTGAAGATGTTGATAATGGGGGAAGTTATGCATATATGAGGGCAGGGGTTATATGGGAAATCTCTGAAACTTCCTTTCAATTTTGCTGTAAACCTACTCTAAAAAGAAAAAAGTCTTTTTAAAGGTCTATGCAATCAATTTAGAGTGTTTTTTAAGTTTGCTACTATATTCAACATCATTAATTAGTAGATGTGTTTTTGCCTAGAGTTTCACCAACTGTATATTTTCTCAAGAATGTGAATATTTTGTAATGATTGCCTTTTGCAAGGTATTGCATCCACATAATTTCTAGGGTATCTATATTGCTTACTTATTAACAATCTACAGAATTGCAAAATTGGATCAGTGAAGAACTGAAGGTAGTAGGTAAGTCCAATTGTAATCCTTAAACCTGTTTAATCCCTAAAGGTACATTTGTATAAAAAAGCTAGAAATGAGATTATGAGCGCATCATATATATTGATTTATCTATAACCTACAAATTTGATTGAATATAACTCTATTCCTTGATTCTAAATATATTTTGTGAGTCAAGGAAATAGAGCTGGGAGAACATTTACTTTATCACACAATCTTTTCCATGAAGATCCTTCACCTTAGATTTCTAAGCACTAGGCTTTAAATTCAAGAAAACTTTTAGGTTATATTTTGGATAATTATGAAAAAGTTAAGTAATATAAGAATCTTCTACAAATATCTGATTAGAGTCAAACATTTAGGTTAGTGTGTCCTCATGAGAAGAGGAATCCTACAATTTACCATCATTTTACAGAACTTTGTTATGTACATGCAATTACTTTATGTTACAGTTTTAGAAGAAAAAAACTAAGGCATAAGAAGGGCAAGCATATGTAAGTTGTATTATCCACTGCATTTAGGAAATAGTATGTAATCTTGACTGCCTAGAGAGATGTAATTAGTTTTCTTTTCCTTAAAAGATCAAGAGGATTGAAAACTGTCTATATGCTGTTAAGCGACTTATTAAAGCCACACTCATCATTACTATAGATTTTTTTAGCAGGGAGGGGCTTCTAGCTCATTTGAAGCTGGCTCTTTACTAATAGAAAAATTCAGATATTAACTTTTGAATTACATTTTGCCGAGTGACTATACTTTCAAGGGTAGACGTTTCATTTTGTTAGGATGTTAGTTTGCCTGGTATGGTTCAGCTTTTATGTAGGAAATAAAAATATATGCCATTAAATCTTGAAGGAAAGATACATAAGAATAATTATGATTGACCAATTGTTAATATAACTTACATTACATTTGAGTGAAACCTTCAAATGATATATAGAGAGGGTGCTACAAGGGAATTTACACAGAAGTTGACACGGTGATAATATAAAAATATTTTATATAGTATAGGCACACAGAAGTCTCCTACTGAAAATCCAAAGATAGTTTTACAGGAAGAAGAATACATGCAAAAATTATTTAACTATTTTGCTTTACACAGATTCACAGAGAGGTTTAATATTCAGGAATGCTCTTCTTTTTTCTTTGCATGCAGATGTAACATAATTTGCTAAATGTCTTAAATCTGTAACATGATTACCTTCCTTTATTCTATGGGAAGTCCCTGCAGCAAGTTTTAACTACCACATTGGCTCAAAATATTGTAACTCATACACTACTTAGCTCTGAAAAATACATGTTCATCCTCTATTGAACAAGGAACGTGAAATACCTTCCTGTTTGTGCGCTTTGTTCTACAAATGTATACACCCTTGAAACTGATTTGATGAGTTGTACCTTTATTTTAAAACTCCAGTGCTAAATTCCCATATTACATTTTCAGGCCCATGGCATCTAGGATCAGCTTTGGGCAAAAATATTATTTTATTTCCTATTTCATTAGTTTTTATTTTCTGGCCAACCTAATATACCACCCATGCTTCTCAAAATAACCAAACTAAGCTGAAAAACTGGATGGCAAGTGAAAGCGAAGACAACTTGGTCTTCTCAGAATCTCACAGAAACTAATTTCTTTCCAAATACTTACTAAGTAAGCATCTACTATACAACAGACGTTTTGGGGGTTTCTCACCAACACTTCATTGAACAAAAATGGAAAAGACCCCCTGTCCTCATGGCCATTACATTCTAATAAGAAGGAGGTTAAGACATATTTTAAAAAGTAAAATTAAAATAGTGGTTTTCCAGGCTATGGAAACAGATGAAGCGGGAAAGAAAACATACGAAGTATCAGCTGTAAGGTGGTCAGGAAAGGACTGAATGAAAAGGTGACAGTTGAGCTAAGACCTAAAGATGGAGAGAAGCAATCCTTCAGGCAGAAGAGAGGGTGAATGACCCTGTTTAGGGAACACCTGGTAATTGGAGGAAGAGCAAGAAGACCAGAGGGGCTGGAGCAAAAAGAGTGAGAAAAACAGCAGAAGGGGTAGAAACAACCAGAAGTTGAATCTTGTCAGTTATGGTAAGCTTGTGTAAAATCAATGCTTTTATTCAGAGGGAGACAGTTAGGAAGTCTGATTTATATTATTATCTTATTTATATTGTTAAAGGATGATTCTGGTTGCTGGTTTGGGAAAAGATGATAGGCTATATGAGATGGTCAGTTAAGAGCCTTTTGGCAATAAGTCAGGCTGGAGATGAGGGTGAGTGGCTCAGACTGGAGATAACAGAGGTGGTGAGAAATGATTGGAAGGGAGATGATGTAGAAGTTTAATCTACGGATTGTAGAGATTCAAAAGTGCAAGCTCATTAGGAAGGCCTAACGTGCCATAACTTAAAGGTGGTGGAACCTGTAAGATTATTTTTAAAAATTCAGAAACAGGAAAACTTCTGTGAGTTGAAATTCCCTTTTCACATGGATATATAATAAACATATTCATATAGTATTGTTATATAACATGTGAGTGGTTCTGTTATAGATTGCTTGACTGAAATTAAAGTAAGAGAAAAATATTTATCTAAATTGAAGAAGCTAAAGAATTAGCTGAGGATTATAACAGGTTAATAGTTTAGGACTGCATTGTCAAATGGTTGATAGAATGCTTAAATAAAATTCTATAACTAAGAACAGATTATGTTCATAAAATTCAAAGGAGGAAAAGTGTATCGACATTGGCCTGGACAAATGGATGGCCAAAAGATCAATATTTGACTAGTTGAGACAATAATACTTATCAAGGAAAAGAGAATTACATACAAAATCCTAGTGAGAGAAGGAAGAGAGGGAGAGAAGAGGCAATTAATTTTTATTGAATGCTTACTCTATTCTAGAAACTGTGCTGTGAGTTTTTCTTATGTTATCTCATTTAAACCTCAGAATACTCCAGAAAATTAAATTAAGAGGAAAGCCATTAGGAAACTACTTAGCATTGAAGGTAAAGCCACAAGGAGACCTGGAAAAGCAACTAGTTCTATGCATGCAAGAAATTGAATGATGGGTGAGGAATGGGAAGACAGAATTAATGCTTTTATAATGAAGTTACTGAAGAATTTTAAGAAGTGTTGTGACTACCATATTTGCATATGATCATGTTGGTAGTAGTGTGGAGGCTAGGATTACAGAAAGCGAAGGCTGGAACAACAAAAAAAGGACTAATTAGGAGGAAGCAGAATCAGTAAACGTAAAAAATTAGTATGACCTGAAGTAAGGGAAGTAACTAAGAAGATGCTAAGAATGGACTAGATTCAAGAAATATTAAGAAATTTAAAACAAGATAATTTGGTGATTATGTGGCAAGATTAGATGTGAGATTTGAATGAAGAGAGACAGATAAAGAAAAATTGTATACTTTTTGAATTTGTGACCAGGAAAAGGATATTTCTGTTTGAAGAGAGGAGAAAGAAAGAAAGAAAGAAAGAAAGAAAGAAAGAAAGAAAGAAAGAGAGAGAGAGAGAAAGAAAGAAAGAAAAAGAAAGAAAGAAAGAGAAAGAAAGAAAGAGAGAGAAACGAGAGAAAAGAGAGAGGAAGGAAGGAAGGAGGGAAGGGAGAGAAAACAGTATAAATTTGGGCTTCTTTAAAAAAAAGTGTTGGTTTTAAAGTTTCCTTTGGCCATCAAAATGTACACATAGCTTTAATATAGAGTTAAAGAGATAGGTCCAAATGAGACAGAGATTTGGGACCAATCCCTGTAGAAGCCTTAGACATAGATGCTATCATGGGACTTGATGAAAATTAGTAGAGTAGGACAAAGTAAAGGACAACAGCCAGAGAAAAGGGGGAAAAAAAAGGCACCCATAAAAGAAACTATGAAGGAACACTGGAATGTTCATGGGGAGAAAGAGGAGAGCAGCATAGAAGCCCAGGGGAAACAGTTTGAAACAAAAAGGAGGAGTCAACACATAAAAATGAAAGACAGTAGTCAGTGAAGGTAAGAGCATGCTTGTAACATTCAGCAGCAGGATATTCTTATGACCTTGATAGGAACATAGTAGACCAATGACTGGGACAAACACCCAATGGAAGTAGTTTAAGGAATGTATTAAGAGTTGAGGAAGTGTCTGTTCATGTCCTTTGCCCACTTTTTGATGGGGTTGTTTGTTTTTTTCTTGTAAATATGTTTGAGTTCATTGTAGATTCTGGATATTAGCCCTTTGTCAGATGAGTAGGTTGCAAAAATTTTCTCCCATTCTGTAGGTTGCCTGTTCACTCTGATGGTAGTTTCTTTTGCTGTGCAGAAGCTCTTTAGTTTAATTAGATCCCATTTGTCAATTTTGGCTTTTGTTGCCATTGCTTTTGGTGTTTTAGACATGAAGTCCTTGCCCACGCCTATGTCCTGAATGGTATTGCCTAGGTTTTCTTGTAGGATTTTAATGGTTTTAGGTCTAACATTTAAGTCTTTAATCCATCTTGAATTAATTTTTGCATAAGGTGTAAGGAAGGGATCGAGTTTCAGCTTTCTACATATGGCTAGCCAGTTTTCCCAGCACCATTTATTAAATAGGGAATCCTTTCCCCATTTCTTGTTTTTGTCAGGTTTGTCAAAGATCAGATAGTTGTAGATATGCGGCATCATTTCTGAGGGCTCTGTTCTGTTCCATTGATCTATGTCTCTGTTGTGTTACCAGTACCATGCTGTTTTGGTTACTGTAGCCTTGTAGTATAGTTTGAAGTCAGGTAGGGTTATGCAGCCAAAAAACACATGAAGAAATGCTCATCATCACTGGCCATCAGAGAAATGCAAATCAAAACCACAGTGAGATACCGTCTCACACCAGTTAGAATGGCCATCATTAAAAAATCAGGAAGCAACACGTGCTGGAGAGGATGTGGAGAAATAGGAACACTTTTACACTGTTGGTGGGACTGTAAACTAGTTCAACCATTGTGGAAGTCAGTGTGGCGATTCCTCAGGGATCTAGAACTAGAAATACCATTTGACCCAGCCATCCCATTACTGGGTATATACCCAAAGGACTATAAATCATGCTGTTATAAAGACACATGCACACGTATGTTTATTGCGGCACTATTCACAATAGCAAAGAGTTGGAACCAACCCAAATGTCCAACAATGATAGACTGGATTAAGAAAATGTGGCACATATACACCATGGAATACTATGCAGCCATAAAAAAGGATGAGTTCATGTCCTTTGTAGGGACATGGATGAAACTGGAAAACATCATTCTCAGTAAAGTATCACAAGGACAAAAAACCAAACGCCGCATGTTCTCACTCATAGGTGGGAATTGAACAATGAGAACTCATGGACACAGGAAGGGGAACATCACACTCCGGCGACTGTTGTGGGGTTGGGGGAGGGGGGAGGGACAGCATTAGGAGATATACCTAATCCTAAATGACAAGTTAATGGGTGCAGGAAATCAACGTGGCACATGGATACATAGGTAACAGACCTGCACATTGTGCACATGTACCCTAAAACCTAAAGTATAATAAAAAAAAAAATGCACTAGAAAAAAAAAAAAGAGTTGAGGAAATAGAGGGAAGAAAGGTAAAGCATGTTATTACTTATACTACCCATAATAATGACCCTCGAAGATATCCACATCCTAATTTCCAGCATCTGTATGTTACTTAACATTGCAGATGTGATTAAATTAAGAATCTTTTGATGGAGAAAGTATTCTGAATTATGTGGGTGGATTCAATATGATTTCAATGTTTTTATATAGGAAAGGGGAAGGTAGAAGAGACAGGGAAGGTATAAAAGTCAGCGAAGGAGATGTAGTAATGGAAGCAGAGGTCAGAGGGATACAATAACTGGCTTCGAAGAAAGAAAGGGACCATGAGTCAAAGAATGCAGGAAGCCACCTGAAAGCTGAGTAAAGCAAGGAGATGAATCCCTAGAGCCCAGAAGAAAGACAGTTCTCCTGACACCTTGATTTTAGCCAAGTTAAAACCCATTTTTGTATTCTGACCTCCAGAATTTTAAGATTATTTATTTATTTATTTTCTTTAAGTTCTGGGATACATGTGCTGAACGTGCAGGTTTATTACATAGGTATACATGTGCCATGGTGGTTTGCCACACCTATCAACCCGTCATCTAGGTTTTAAGCTCTGCATGCATTAAGTATTTGTTAATTTATATTAATTTTAGCCACTGTCTTAGTCCATTGTGTGCTGCTATGACAAAATGCCCGAGGCTGGATAATTTATGGAGAACAGAAATTTATTCTCTCACAGTTACAGAAGCTGAAAAGTCCAAGATCAGGTCATCTTCTTGCTGCGTCCTTACATGGTGGCAGAAGGAAGGGCTAAAAAGGATTGAATTCTGTGTCATCACGTGGTAGAAGAGCAAAAGCAAGAGGGCTCACTCCCATAAGATCTTTTTATGCCAGCATTAATCCATGACCTAAACACTTCCCATTATGCCCTATTTTCCAACATTGTTGCATTGGGGATTAAATCTCCAACACATAAATTTTGAGGAACATATTGAGACCATAGCAATCACTAAGTTTGTGGTAATTTGTCATACAAACAATAAGAAATTAATATGTTACTATTTTTTTGAGATGGAGTCTTGCTCTGCTGTCCAGGCTGTAGTGCAGTGGTGCAATCACGGTTCACTGCAACCTACGCCTCCCAGGTTCAAGGGATTCTCCTGCCTCAGCCTCCCGGGTAGCTGGGACTACAGGCGTGTGCCATCACGCCTGGCTAATTTTTTGTATTTTTAGTAAAGAAGGGGTTTCACCGTATTAGCAAGGATGGTCTCGATCTCCTGAACTTGTGATCTGCCTGCCTCAGCCTCCCAAAGTGCTGGGATTACAGGCGTGAGCCACCGCACCTGGCCAAGAAATTAATATGTAACTTTTGTCTATAGAAGGGGAGAATGGGAGAGATAGGAAGACAGACGAGAGCACAGAAAATACACACAAAGACACACATGAGTCTGTGTATAATGTGTATGTATGCGTGTGCATAATAGATATGTGCATGTGTTTGTGTATATATATATATATACACCCACACACAAATGCACTTACAACAGAGATATGAATGTTTACACAATATGTATATGTGCATATGCATGTGTATTCATACATATATATGTATTTGTGTACATGTGTATGTGTTAAATATGTGTGTGTATATATATTACATATTACATATTATATATTATATATTATATATTATTTATATATTATATATTATATATTATTTATATATTGTATATTGTATATATATAAAATCATCATCATCACGGATCCTTCAGACTGCCCCATGACAATTGGGTGGTAGATTGGAATCTGTTTATTGGAATGTTTTAATTATATGCAATTATATAAACAGTAACCACTCTATTATGATGATTTTACTCAATTCTTGTCATACACATTTGTCAAGGACTAAAGAAGCAGAGTTGACAGGTATACTGTTGGGCAATTTTATATTTGTGTACTTGCAACATTTGTATGCTCTCCTCTACAGACATTTCCTTTTATATATGCAAATCCCTTCCTCATGTCATTTTTGTGTATTTAAAAGAAATCTCTGTTCAGAGTGTCATTATAATAATAGTGTGGTCCAGTTGTTTCTTAAAAAACTGGTAGAAAATAAATTCCTGCAATATAATGAGGAGTCGTGACACTATCCAAACTATCAAACAAAAATCGTTTTCACTTGCTATTGGTTTTCATAATAATTCTTGACTAATTCCACTGCAGAAACACCAGAGTGGCAAAATGTAAAACTTCTCCATGTATTTCAAAATGACATAATACCTTAGGAGAATTGGCTTAGTTTAAAGAAAAGTTCAAGTGTTTGCAATCAAAGTAATCAATTAAAGGTGGTTCGATAGTAATAATGAAACAGAATTATATTCTCCTACCCACTTATTAATTCAGACTTTTCTTATTGTTACATATTACTAACCATTATTACAATTTGTAAATATTTTAAATCGAGTGAAATAAGGTTTGCCTTTATACTATATACTATGCTAATCCTATATATACCTTCTTCCTCAGACTGTTTTACTAAGCTAAAGATTAGTAAATTATATACTCTATCCTCACAAATACAAATTAAATTTATTTTAAAAGATTAAAATACAGACTTTAAGAGACAAAGTTAACTAGGTTTTTGGCATGTAACTGCTGTGTTTAGAGTTGCCCAAATTGACTTGAAGTGTATTCAAAACCGTTTCCTGTAACATGTTTAGATAATTCCATTTTCTAGTTAAACAATATTTTTCCCTCTAAGCAACACTTCCCTCGGTGATTTCTTTTGTCTGTGCAATTGCCTATGGTAATCTTTTTATGTGCAATTATCTCTCCTCCCATCTTTATCTCTCTCAAAGCCCAACTCTAAGTTGACTGTTTTTTTAATTTTTTTTTTTAACTTTTTCTTGTTTTAAGGAAAATAAAATTCACCACTTTCTTTTGGAACCTAACATTATAGCTCCTCATGAATTGATTGTTCATTCCCTACTATGAAGTATAAGATTACAGATGGAAGGAATTATTCGTCTTCTGATCTGTCGCATCTGTGGTCCCCATAGTGTGGGCTTTCAACACAGTAGAAAATCTGTAATGATTAAGTGAAGAATGAGGTTTTATTGTCCTCCTTTATTAGGTTACTCTATTTTTTTAAAAAATAGATTGTTAGTTATCTTCAAAGAATTGTTGTAATGGTCTCCTGTCTTGATTAATAAATAATCTTTAGTCTTTTTAATAGTAACATTGCTTTTAAAAATAAACTCTTCTTGAGAAATGTCTAAACATGGAGAAAATGGGTTTAAAATTCTAGCTAAATTTTACCTAAAAATACTCAGATAGTTTTCTAATGAATCAATTCATGATCATGATTCACCATTTATTTTATATATATATTTCACATTTCAGTAGAATTATTGGTATTGTCATAATTAATTTCATTTATTCTTAAAGTCTACATTTTATATAAACTATAAAATAATGCTACTATTATGTTTTCATTTAGATCTCATATTCTTGATAAAATATAATAATTAGCTTATTTGGTAATCAATATGAGTCAGGCTTTCAATATTAACTTATTAAATCTTTACACTTTATAGAGTACATATAATTATGATCTACATATAATAGATGAAGAAAGACATGTTTGAAGAGTTTAAGTAACGTGATTAAGATGACAAAACTGGTTAACAGCGGAGCAGAGATTTGAACCCATGAAGCGTGTCTCTTAGCCACTAAACCTCAGTGCTTCCATATCCACTTAGTAGTCTTCCTTGATTTTTATTAGGAGATTCACATTACTTTTAAAAAATACCTTCATGAGCCCTTTCTCACGGCTTGAATCATGTATATAATTTTTCATATGTTATTTTTTCAAATCTTGTTTCACAAGATTTTGAATGCATTGATGTCAGGGGCAATGTCTTTATCATCCCTTTATCTTACTGCAACTAAGTTGCATTCATGAACTTTAATTTTTTCCTCCGTCAAATTGAAATGATAATGCCCATATTCAAGGTTAATGAGGGTGCCAATTAAGGTAAAGAATGTAAAATAACTGACATATTTCCTAAAACATAATCATTGCTCAATGAATATTAGTTCTATTTTTCTTTTAATCACCTCTAATTTAGTATTTGAGAAAGTGTTTATCTGTGTAGAAAAATGACCGTGAACACATCTTTCTAATTTGTGAAAATATTTTAACCAAAATGGCCTGTATTTGATATGTAATCAATTGTTGAATGCATTTCCTAGATCTTTCTCATATGGCAACACTAGAACTGTTCCTATCTACACCGATCGTCTACATTTTTCATTTGCTGATTACAAATCTGTGGGACTCAAACACAAATTAGGGATAATGGTAGATGGGCTATTGTGTGTATATATGTGTGTATGTTCACATGTACATATATGTGTTTATATTTCTAGTCTTAAAAGACACTGCGTGTAGGATTAATTATGGACTAAGGTAAAATATCTAAATTGGAAATTTTGTTTAGTCGTAATTCGACATATTGATCATAAATCTCAGTTTCAGGGCACTGCTAGTGTTTCATGAAACACAGAATGTGAATTACAAAAGTAGTTCTTATCCCTGTAAGTTTTTTACTATTCAGAATTAAGTAAAGTAAAATATTGCTACTGAAGAATTTCCCAAATTATGGATGACCTTTCTTCTTCTTTGAAACACATATAATATTAATGCTTGCATGAAATACCTATTCGCCTTCCATGAAACAGTTTGGAAAATGTTGTTTTGAAGTGAGACAATTTAAGATGTTGAACAAATGTTTCCAAAGATATGCATGATATGTTAAAAGCTGTTACTTGAAAAACTGAGTTACATAGTCAGATAAGTGTGGAAACTCAGTTAACTAATTTTTCTCTTATTGCAAGAATCCTTGGAAATTTTAATGTGTTAAATATGTCTGTTGTTAGTATTTCAATATGTTAAAATCTCTAAGAGGATACTACTATATGTAGCACAATCCAGAATAATTTGACTATTAATTGCTTTTCTGTAAGAATCCATGCCAACATTTCACGAAACACTGTCACAAAAATTCTGTCTTGGAAACTTTGTCCTAGATCACTGGTTCTCAGAGTATAGTTCCCTGACCAGTAGTATCAGCATCACCTGGGAACTTGTCAGAATGCAAATTTTCAGGCCCCATCTCAGACCCAAAGAATCAGAAACTCTGGGGGTGGGGCCCAGGAATCTGTGGTTTAACAAGCCCTCCAGGCCATTCTGATAAATGCTATGGTCTGAAAACCACTATGTTAGAGATGTGTAAGGTTGAGCACAATAATTAGTACAAATAGTTTTAACAGGACTAAAATTAGAAATGTCATTTACAAAATAATAATATGTTAAAGGTTTTGTTATTACAGATTAAACTGTGTGCCACCAAAATTCATATGTTGAATTCCTAACCCCCAGGACCTTGTAATGTGATTATATTTGGAGATAGTATCCTTAAATTAAGCTAAAAATAGGGCATGTGAGTGGGCCTTAGTTCACTATGACTGGTATATTTTAAGAAGAGGATATTTAGTATACAGTGTGTGCACCCAGAGGAAAGGCCATTTGGGGATGTAGAATGAAAGCAGCCATCTGCAAGCCAAGGAGAAGACTCAGAAGAAACCAAACCTCAGACCCCGTGATCTTTGATTTTTATCTCCTAAAACTGTGAGAAAATAATTTTCTAAAGCCACTCAGTCTAAGGTATTTGTTATGGCAGCCCTAGCAAACTAATGCAGGTGTATATATAAATCACCGAACTCTACGATTTAGAGTCAAATCTATTCAAGGTGCGCCTTTCCTACTATAAAGTACTATGTTTACTCTGAAACGTATTCACATAAAAACTCACAAATGTTGTAACGCTTTAGAGTCAATTACACAAAGCATTATTGCAATTGTTTAATTATATATCCTGGGCTGTATCAGCCGTAAGAGTGAAAGGAAAATTTAGAGCAGCGTTAGGAGCTGTTGGCTTGTGAATGCAGTAAGCCTTTTATTTTTTTCTTTCATTTCGTCTAATTTTAAGATAAAAGCTTATTTCCATGCCACTCATCCTCTTGGTTTGTCTGCTTTTCCAAGTTACAGTAATAGCATTTGGTATTGTGTTCAGAAAAGAAAGAGTACATTAGAAAACACCTAATTTATTTGGTGAAAAGATTCATTGCTTTTGTCAATTATTAATTCAAAGTACACCAAAATGTACTTTGCCCGATTTAATAAATATTTATTCCTCATACCATTAATAGATTTGATACCATTATAAATTTGTGTGATATCTGTGTATTGAGTGGATAAGGCCTTAGGTGGATAGAGTTAATTCTTTCTATATGGCTGCTTGTTATGAGACTTCCTCTGACATATATCTCATAATGGTTCCTGTTGATTGATCTAATTATATACACATGGTTTTACTGGAGCTTTGTGAATCTGGAGATACCCATGTTTGCTTAATGTTCTACAAGCACAATTCAAAACCCTTTAGGCTTACCAGGATTGCTTCCATAATCCTTAATTGAGAAAAGTAAGCCTCGAGAATTTTGAAATACCCGGCCTAAATCAAGCTCCTGGGCCAGCACATTTTCCCTTTAGAATTTTTCTTTTGTAAAGAAAAAATCTTATTTTTTAATACACATAATCTATTTTTTTATATGAGTGTCACTTTGTAATTAAATGCAATACATTTATTTCTGTGAGTATGCGTAAAAATGTTCTTGCTTTTTGGTCCTTGATTTTTATATTTGAGGAATGAATATTTTGAAAAAAGAATATGTAAAATAATATTACATCATAGTATGCAGTGAATAGCAGAGAAATAGCAATATTTCAATGCAAGGCTAACAATTCTTAAATTACTACATTTTATGTATGGAGACAAAGAATTCTGTTATTTTAATAACTAAGTAATTTCATTAAACACTTGAATAGTAGATATGAATCTGTTAATCTGTTGTTTTTATTGGACTTCATAATACATTAAGAATATTATCCTGATGCTTGAAACTTGCAATTGTGTCTCATCTGTGATTTATCCTTTCTTTCTGCAGATTTAGCTGTTTTTACCCCTTTTTTCTTTGTGTTGCTTGAAGAACAGTTCTGACAACTAAGATTACTCTGTTTTTTATCTACTCCAGTGTTTTGGGGTTTTGAACATCATTTTTTAACAAACCTTTAGCTCACTGAAAGCCCAAGACAAACCTAAAGTTTTGAAACTCACTTCCATAGATCTAGTAAATTTTTCTTGACTGAATTATTTTATTTAGTACACAAAATCTTGTGAAACGTAAAACAGCAGAACTAGAGTAGAGCCAGCTGAAGCCTCTCCCATCAACCCTCTCTTCCCCAAAAATAGACATGTGGACTCAAGGAGTGGCTCTATTGGAGCTGAATAATTGGGGATTTGGGGAAAAGGAAGTGTCACTGCCTGAATGGGAAAAATAATAAGAAATGAAGACTTGATAAAAAATGGAGAGCCTTGTAAGCAATAATCACATTCTTTAAGAAGTCTAAGTAGTTACTTTTCCATTACTTACCTTGATTGGAGAAAAGAGTTGTCTAATAAACTTTGGAAACCTGAAGTGGGTCAATTAATCCCTAAAGGAAGGTAAATTTGTTCATTTGAAGTTTCAGATCAATGAATGCTGAAGGTTGCAGTATAATTTTAAGGAATTATTTAAAAAGTTTCTTTCTTTATGGAAAGACATTTTGATCAATGAATTGAAAGCTAAAAGAGATTTATGGTCCAGAAAGGGTCAAAAATCAAAAATGAGATGAGAACATTTAAGTGGGACTCCCAGTGTCAAAATGCATATGTACTCATTTCAGAATATCTCCTTCTAAAAAATACCTTATGATTGATTCAGACTTTTTTATTTACAGTGCCTGCAGACATTTAGTGAGCCTTTATTGTTAGGCACTCCATTAAGCCCTTTTAAAATTAATCCTCTTAAGAAACTTATGAGGGTAGAAACTATCTTTATCTTCATTTTACAGATGTGAAAACTGAGGCATAAAGAGGTTAAGTAACTTGCTGATGGCAGAAGGCCGGAGTCAATCCCAGGCATTTTGATTGCATTCTTATCTCTAAGCAGTATTGCTTAATTGTGAAATAACCGTTGAAAGCTTGAACATTACAAAACTAGGACATCTTTTCTTTTTTATTATCGAAAACCTCACCACACCAAACCAAAAACATTAAGAAATTGGCAGTCTCTGTTTACAAATGAAAAACAAGAAAAGATCAGTTTCTGTTTGGATTTTCAGATTTTGCTTTATCTACTAGTTCCCCCTTCACCATTTAGAATATATTAATACAATCAAATTGAGATTCAAGAAATAACTAATAATTTTTTTTCAATATACTTCCTATACTTCCTAATTCATGTAACATAGGTTAAAACACATTTTCTCTTTTTTTCTTTCAAAACCTTTTTATCTGGACAACTCTTTTAAGTTTCTTTGCTGTTTGTAATTGTTTCTTTTCTTAGTGCTTTCCAAGGGAATAACTATTAGTCTTTAAATCTGTTAATGATGGCCCTTTGAAGATTTAGGCAGTGATTCTGTTTTTGCCTGTGTATGTGTTCTGCCCAAGGAGATATGGGAGAGAAAACTTGAAACACCAGACATGTAGTTCTGCTTTAAATCTGGATTAACAGTAGTGTCTTGAAAACATTGGTTAAGTTAACAATATGAAAATGTAGTATGCAGCTGTAGTTAGTGAGTTTGCTTTCTTATGTGCATAATATGAGCTTGTAATGGAAGTAATGTCATATAGTATTTAACTCTGACATTTAGTGTTTGCCCTAGTAGATGGTCTTCCTTTTACTTAAGTGCCATTACTTTTATGTAGTCCATTTTCATTGCATTTAGTCCCATTTTAGTAATAATGCTTGCATGATTTACCAGGCAAATGCAATCTTTGCCCTGAATGGCACAGTGCAAGATAAAATGGAAGCTGTTAAGAGGCTGAATGGCAAAAAAGTATTATTGACCTATGCTGGCAGTCATGTGTTTCAATTATTTTCAAGAATCCATTTGTCAAATAAGTGAAGCGATGTGGGACGTCAAGTTCAAGCTGGGGTTAGTGCCTTTCTACATCTGATATGATGTATCTTCTGTAGCCATTTAATTGAATTACCCAATTTATTTTTCAAGCAACAATGCTCTACCAAGAGCCATGACATTAAACAATTAAATATGAGTTTAAAAGTCTGCATTTTGTGTAGTTCATCATTCCTCTGCAGCAGAAAGTGAGCCCAAGGGCCTGAAGATTTCTGATTCTGGTGTAGTAAAAGCTTACATTCCAGGGGAACACCCTAACTATCCCATGTGGAAACATTTAAAAAATAACAACACTTCATTATTCTTATTTCTTTCAGCAGAACAGTGATATAAACATTTAGAATTTAACTGTGATTACTCAATAATTTCTTGAGATTCTGTTTGGAAAAGCAAAAAGCAAACTGTGCTGGGATAGCTGTAACTAATGCTCAATGAGTTTGATCAATAATGCTTTTTTTATTTGAAGTAGCTGGCTTTTGTGAATACAAAAGAGAAGTCCTAATGAATTAAAGATATCAGACTTCCAAAAAATTATGAAGGGAAAATGCAGTTAAGAAATACTTATATTTACAAATCACTAAAATATTTTGGGCCATTATCACCTAAAAAAATTCTTGAAACTTTTACAGAAAAAGAAGTTACCAACCATAATTCTTCTATTTGTAGAGAGGAAGGAAGGGTTGCATGGAAGTAAAGAGAGAGAGAGAAAGGGAGAAAAAATTCAAATCAAATATGGGCTGACTTTAAATGAGATCAGTGTTGTAGAAATATTTTTAATTTTAATTTATATTTACTTGGGTATTAATTCTATGGTAAATTTTTAGAACATTTTATTTTAAGTTGTTTTCTTTTGTTGCTAACTTAGACATACAGATATGTTTTTGATCTGAGGAGAATAATTACTGTAACTCAGAGAACAGAAGCAACTTATATTTTTTTCAATTAACATTCAACAATTAAATTTTAATATGGTCAGGGAATTGTTCAGATCCTTTTGTATAGGGATACTGCACCTTTAATTATCTGCCCTCTGGTGCCAAGCCTTTTCTTTGAGTGCTTCCATAAAAGCTTATTGCAGCTAGTTATTGAGCAAATTAGTACTTGAGTTTTGGTGAAAAATGTCTTTATTAGTCCTAAAACTGGAGTCACTGTGCATTCCCAGAAGGCGTGATTTTGTTTGATGAATAAATCTAGTAATTATCCTGCTGTTAGGGCTGTACCGCAAATGTCATAAGCAGATAAACAGAGGGAGTAAGCCTTCCGTAAATTCTCTAATTATCTATGTTGGACTACTTATCGCCTGCAGATGATTTATGAGCATATTGATATATCCTTAAGTATGTTCATTTGAGTTCACAGATGCAAATAATTAAGGCAGTAGTCATTTGCAAAGGAGGCTTCAGGTCAGGGTCATTTCATTATAAAACTTCAGCCTGGCTTATACGATAAAACAAGATATAAGTATAATCTACTTGACCAGGATATTTCCTAAGAGACTTTCCTTTATCTTTTTCTATAGATTTTATTATTCTTACCCATTATTTTCATTAAATAAGACTCTTTCATCTTCTTTATGTAATCTATTTTTTATTTTTAAAAATATTAATTGTCCAGTTTTTAATTTAAACTGCTTGGTAAAATGATCACTAGGAAATACCAGAAATTCTTTAAGACATTTAAAATGGCATTTTAAAATTTCTAAAACATATTCTTTGAACTCAGGTGCTTCACCTTTTTTCCTCTTAGACTACTTCATTTGAGGTAACTGATGACTTTCTTAAACAGAATATTTTACAAAATGTTTCATTTTTATATTTATTTTGTAATTGACTAAGAAATCAAAATGTATTAATGCTTTCAAAATAATATGCTATCCTTTAAAAGTGAAAGCTAGTATACCAGTATATGATTGAAAAAAAAGGTTGCTCTGAAAAGTTGAATATGAGCATTTAATAAAAGTATTTTATAAAAATTCTCGAACACATTCAATTATAAACAGTTTAAGAAGATGAATGGTCCTAAAGTATGTATCTTGGTACTTTTTTAGCTGTGGTGTTTGGGAGAAAACATACCAATTAAAGGAGGATATAGACACTGTAGTATATTTTACAAATTGCACAAAAAATTAAGCAAGCAGAGGCACTGTGTGAGGGACAAATCTGTTTCTGACCAAATCTTTATTAAGGTGAAGTCTAGCTACATTATTCTTGAAAAGGAAGACTGATAGTATTCTCAAGAGGTTTGTTTCCCTTTTGGGTCAATGTGTTTCCCAAGGTTTGATAAGAGCAAATTAATTGTAAATTAAGGCGTGCGTGTGTGTGTATACATACACACGTGTAAACATACGTATACACACATATGTGTAAACAAAACAGGATCAATCCAATAGTCTCAAATTAAGAGGGACAGTGGCTCAAAGCCCTAGAATAAATCCACTCTACATGGAGCCCTTTATGAAATTGATCTGCCTCTTGATATTAAAGGCAAATTCTTGGTAGAATTGTTACCAGATTAAAAACAAAGCAGAACAAAAATGAGCCAGGGTTGGAAGGGCACTGGCTCAATTGCTGAAAGTGTTACTTGGGATTTGTGAATGAATAGAAACCATTCAAATTAATTTATTTTTATTATTATACCAGAATTTCATAAATAAAGGGGCATTTCTGTTTAATGTATCAAGGTGGTATTTCATGAAGGCTCATAACAATGGGATTTTTCCTCTGAGGTGCCCTTTTTGCATTTTTTTTTCCATTCCCCATACATATCTCCAGATATCTCCCACATCCTGTTTCACTCCCCTCTACACAGTTGGTGTATAATAGAGATCACATTCAGGTGCTTGGGATTCAATGTATCAGATTTGATATTCCTTCTGTTTCATCATACACTAAAGCATTTGAATATTATAAAGTCTATTAAAAAGAAAAATTCAGTCAGCCCTTATTTTAGCTTGTCAACAAAGATACTCTGAATGCCAATCCACTTCCGGAAATTATCTTATCATTAATTCAGAATTGCAAAAATACAGCTTATCATACAAATAGTTTATCAGTAGTAAGTCATAAAAACTAAGTCTTAGAATAAGAGCCTGCAAAAATAATCACTTTTCACATTTCCAGCAGTCCTATGTAAAATTTGACATTTGTATGACTTTGAAAATGACTTCTTGGCAAATTGTTTTTGCAGATTTCCCTAAATGAGGTAAATATGCCCTTAACAATAATTTGATATTATTGGAAAAAGCATACTTTTTCGTAAATAGAATACAGATTTATAAACTAGGTCCCAAAAGTCAGTACTTTAACAAGTAGATTTTTTTTACTCAAAATTTTATTTCAGCATATATGAAAATATATTCCTAGAAAAAAATACTTAGAAACAATTTAAAATTTCATGTTTTTTGCAGGCAGGTTAAGTGATTTATCCAAGATCATGTAGCTAGAAAAAAATTAGAATGTAGATCTCTGACTTCCAGTCCACTTTCCTGTACAGCATTGAGTTTAGTCTACTTCCATTCTTTAGGTCTCAATAAACATGCTTTCTTCTCAGACCCATCATTCTCTTCACATCTATTAAATAACTCTGGGAATTGTATAAATATTCTTATCTTATTAAGAGTTACCATTTCCAGAGCATTTTGGTATTTATTGATTCCAAATACTCCACCAAACTAGTAAGAATAGACTTTCCCTCAATTATACAAACAATTTTTTTTCTATTTTATGTTTCAAAATATGAGCATGAAACACAGTAAAAAGAGATCAACAAATGTGGGTTAAGCAAATTTTTGCATTAGTTAAACAAACACACACACACACAATTTTGCTTTAACAAATGCACTCATTTTTTGCATGGCTACCTTCTTTTATATACTCTCATTCTTATATATGCTACCACAAGCAGAATGTCCAGGACATGGCTGACATATTACAGTAAAGAAGGAAAATGAAGCTACTATTTAACAATTATTTTCTTCTGAGTCAAAGTATATTTTATGTTATATGCTTACATACATGCAAGTGTGTTATATAGCCTGTTATATACCTAATACATGTGTATATGTGTATATGCACACACACACACTGGAACACTTTTTCATTTAATGTTGGTGCTTGAAACTGAGAATGCAGACAGAAACAGGTAAACAGCACTCTTTCTATGCGGCATTTAATCATTGTCAACAGAGTAGTAAATTTACTTACAAATTAAGCACAGTGAAGAAAAAGAATATTATGCTGGAATTTGAATAACAATATATCACCTGACTGGTTGTCATGCATTAAATAGAATCAGGGGATTCTATTGGCTCTGTGATAGGACTATTAACTGACCTACAAGAATAAAAGCACAATGTAGATACCTAATTCCTTTGCTCCTTGCCCAAGTGAACATTTTTCAAGAGAGCTAACCAGTTAGAATCATTGATTTTCCTCTCTGCTATTCTAATATTCTCACCAAGATACTAGCTTATTTCTATTAGCATGACTCCATTAAATCTTATCATCTAGCAAAGAGGTAACATGCTTGGTAAAGAAGTAAATAGAAGTTCAGGAATACCACAAATCATAACTTGCCATTTCTGTAGTTATCTAATTTGTTATGTCTGACAAAATGATCTTAGAACTTTGATGTTAGATATAGAATATTTTTCTGAACTTATTTTGTTTCTTTCCCTACCACTGAAGACTTTTCTTTCCTTTTCCTATCAGTGGACATTTTACATAATCTAGTTGAACAGTTGTTTGTGTATGTTTTATTTGTTTGAAATAAAATTATTGCCTTTAAATTTGTCTTTGATGATCAAAAAAATTGAAAACAAAAGCAAAACCCCAATCCAGCTCATCAGAACTCTGGGACTTGTGCTTCCTGTTTATATCTCCTCTGTGGTTGTAGAGTTTTAATTTCCTACCACACTATTGATTGAAAAATCATACAATGTGGTACATTTACATACTAAAGAAAGTGTGTTGATTCGTTTACAAAGTTGAATCTTTTAAACTGTTAGGCACTTTCTTCACACTCTCTCTAGTTCTTAGTAATTTGTTTTTTGTTAGTATTTTGTTTCATTTGCTTCTGCTTCCTCCTCCAGATCTATGAAAAGTAAGAAGTGCCAAAATTTAGGAGTTAAAAATTGAATAATCTATGAACAGTTTTTATTCTTTTTAGATGACACATCTTTGCTTACTTAACAATGGGGAAAACAGGTATTTTTTTTTTAAAGCTTGCCAGTGTTTGTAATCTCTTACCCTTAAAAATAGCCATTTAGCATCAAATGAAACATCAATAATAAATATTTGAATTGGTCAATAGATGAGATGTGTTTTGGATTTTTGCAAGTTGAATTATTTCAACTCATGTACTTTGGATTCTATGGGTTGGCCGTATCTTGTGTGTATGTGCTGTTTTCAGCTTAACCGGAGGAAGCAGTGACATCCATGAATAGCCTATTTCCATGTCCCTCTGTGTAAGCTACACTAATCAAAGAAATTCACTTACCCACCAAAAACTACAGCTAAAAGATGTTAAGAATATGTTGTCCAAGTGATAATTTCAGTGGAAAATCTGTGAAAATCATGTACGATTTCTTCTGATATGTTGCACAAAATTTGAAGGGCAAATAGAAGGTCTTAAAAAACATGTAACATTTAGAGACATTACAGATGTGTCATTCTCTCCACCTTTTTATCAAAATTATTCTCATTTTTTGGCCAATAGTCACCAATCTCCAATTTCATGGAGGAAGATTGTTAAGTAGGATATTATATTTTGTCATTTAATGTAATGGCATAAAAATCAGAATAGGGAGTTCAGAAATAAACCCACACATATATAGGTAACTGATTTTTAAGGAGTGCTAAGAATGTATAAGAAGACAGGAACAGTCTTTAACAAATGATTCTGGGAAAACTGGATATCCACTTGGAAATGAATGAAATAAAATTAGACCATTATACCACACACAAAAATCAACTCAAAAGTGGATTAGAGATTTACACATAAAACATAAAACTGTAAAATGTCTAGAAGAAAACATAGGGGAAAACGTTATGGCATTGGTCTTTGCAATGATTTCTTAGGTACAACACCAAGCAACAAAAACAAAAATAGACAAGTGAAATTAGCTGGGTGTGGTGACAGGCGCCTGTAGTCCCAGCTACTCGGGAGGCTGAGGCAGGAGAATTGCGTGAATGAACCTGGGAGGCAGAGCTTGCAGTGAGCCGAGATCGTCCCACTGTACTCCAGCCTGGGCAATAGAGCAAGACTCCTTCTCGAAAAAAAAAAAAAATAGACAAGTGAAACCACATCAAACTAAAAACTTCTCAAAAAAAAAAAAAAAAACAACAGACAAAAAGACAACCTACAATGAATATTTACAAACTATATATCTAATAAAAGGTTAGTTTCCAAAATATATAAGAAATAGCAATAACTCAATAGCAAAAAAACAACCAATTAAAAATGGACAAAGCACTTGAATGACATTTCTCCAAAACAGACATGCAAATGGCCAGCAGGCATATGAAAAGATGCTGAACATCAATAATCTGATAATCAGAGAAATGCAAATCAAAACCACAGAGAGCTCTCACCTCACACCTGTAAGGATGGCCACTATTTAAAAAAAAAAGAAGAGAACAGCTATTGGCAAGAATGCAGAGAAATTGGAACCCTCATGTACTGCTGGTGGGAATGTAAAAGCGTGTAGCCACTATGGAAAACAATTATGGAGGTTCTTCAAAAAATTAAAAATAGAACTATCATATGATCTGACAATCCTACTTCTGGTTATTTATTCAAAATAATTAAAATCAGGATCTCAAAGAGCTAATTGCACTTCTGTGTTCATTGTAGCATTATTTACAATAGACAAGATATGGAAAAAACCTAAATTCCCATCAAAAGAAAAATAAAGACAATGTGGCATATGCTTACAGTGGAATATTATTCAGCCTCAAAAAAGAAGGAAATCCGGCAATATGTGACAATATGGATGAATCTGGAGGATATTATGCTAAGTGAAATAAACATCACTGAAGGATGCATGCTACATGACTATACATATGAGGTATCTAAAATAGTCAAATACAGAAACAGAGAGTAGAATACTGGTTGTCAGCAGCTTGAGGGGATAGGGAAAATGGAGATTTGCTATTCACTGTGTATAAAGTTTCAGTCTTGCAAGATGAAAAAGTTCTAGAGATCTGCTGCATAACACTGTGCCTACGGTTAACAATATGGTATTGTGCACTTGAAAATGTGTTAGCATGCTAGACCCCATGTGAAATATTTCTACCATAATAGAAAAATAAATAAAAAATTTTTCTTCTGCATGAAGTAACTTGGCACAAACCATTTTGGTGAATTGTACCATGGAAGATTATGTATTAAATTCCAGCTAAAATAGAAGTAAAAGAAGGCAAATAATTTTGATCAGCACAGATAGAGGCTATATGTAACTGGGAAAGCATGTTAATGACGTTTACTGGTGCCCTTTCCTGCTACAGATCTATACACAGAGGGTGAAATATTCTGAAACTGAGAAGTCTTGACTGTTGATATTCACTCCCTTGAAGACATTTTAAATAAGCACCTTATGTTTAAAACATCTTTTATTTCATATATTATTTCACAAGATCTTGAAGTATACATAAATGGCAGATTCGTGAAAATAACTGAATAGACTGACTTATTAATGAAAGTATAATTTTCATCATAGGAAAGTAATTTTTAAACTTTCTAACTATAGTCAGAAATTTGACCTAATTTTAGATTTATACTATTACAAATGGTATGGCACACATTGCATTGTTGTACATGTATTCCTGATCTGTTAATTTTTTGTTGATTTTTTTCATAAATAAGTTATAAATATTTATATTCCAATGCAAATACTCTAATATGATATTTTAAAGATTTAAATCTAAGTGTAATTGCAGTCAGGTCTGAACTTCTTTGTAAATAGACTAGCAACTTCTCTTTGTGAAACACGAGGACTGCTTGTTATTTTCATTGTCACATACTACCTGCAACTCCATCACTAAAGAATCACTTTCTAAGTTAAAATACTGCTCCCTATAGGTGTCTCATTAAATTATAATCAATTGGTGTTCTATTAGTAAAAGCCAATTAATATGGTTTGGCTGTGTCCCCACCCAAAATCTCATCTTCAATTATAATCCCCATAATTACCAAATGTCAAGGATGGGACCAAAGGTGGAGGTAATAGGATCATGGAGTGGTTTCCCTCATGCTGTTCTGGTGGTAGTGAGTGAGTCTCATGAGATCTGATGGGTTTATAAGCATCTGCATTTCCCCTCCTTACACTTCACCTTCTTGCCGCCCTGTGAAGAAGGTGCCTTTCTTCCCCTTTGTCCTCTGCCGTGATTTTAAGTTTCCTGAGGCTTTCCCAGCTGTGTGGAACTGTCCGTCAATTAAACCTGTTTTCTTTATAAATTACCCAGTCTTGGCTATTTCTTCATAGCAGCGTGAGAATGGACTAACACAGCAAATTGGCACTGGGAGTGGGGTGCTGTTGTAAAGATACCCGAAAATACGGAAGTGACTTTAGAACTGGGTAATGGGCAGCAGTTGGAACAGTTTGGAGGACTCTGAAGAAGACAAGAATGATTTGGGAAAGTTTGGAACTTCCTAGAGACTTTTTGAATGGCTTTGACCATAATGCTGATAATATGGGCGATGAAGTCCAGGCTGAGGTAGTCTTAGATGGAGATGAGGAACTTCTTGGGAACTAGAATAAAGGTCACTCTTGCTATGCTTTAGCAAAGAGACTGGCAGCATTTTGCTCCTGTCCTAGATATCTGTGGAACTTTGAACTTGAGAGAGATGATTTAGGGTGTCTGGTGGAAGAAATTTCGAAGTGGCAAAGGGAAAGTGAGCTCTCATGAGATCTGATGGATTTATAAGTGTCTGGCATTTATTTCCCCTGCTTGCACTTCTCCTTCCTACTGCCCTGTGAAGAAGGTGCCTTTCTTCCCCTTCACCTTGTGTCGTGATTGTAAGTTTCCTGAGGCCCTTCCAGTAATGTGGAACTGTGAGTCAATTAAAACACTTTTCGTTATAAATTACCCACTTTTTGGTATTTCTTCATAGCAGTGTGAGAACAGACTAATACATCAATTTTTTGAGTTTTTTTTTAAAGATGACAACAGCTATAAATCAAAGCACTGAGGAAATAGATATTTTGTAGAGTAGAGAGGACAATTTCCATTTCTAGAAAAAACTGGAAGTGGTTAATGAAAAAATTTGTGAACATCTTTAGGGGTTTTAACTTAATCAGAAAACAATGAGAAGTCACTGACATATATTAAGTAATAAAAAAAAGTGATTACTTTTGCATTTAAGGAGGACTTAAACTACCCTCATTTAGTTAAATTAGGATTCAAAGACTGGCTGTGGGCAAACCTGATGAGCCATGACCAGCGGGCCAAGGGGTTTACTGCACGTCTTTCATCCTGCTAACTGGCCCACAACATCCACTGGGCATTTGCATTGATTTATATGAGTTTGATTTATCTTTATTTGGTTGATTGTTTTCCTGAAGGAAAAAAAAGAATTCTGGTGAGAAATGAATGAGAGAAGAGATGGGAAAAGATAGGGAATGGACAGAAGTGAACAAAGTCTGTTTCTCTTGAGCCCATTTCTAGGTATGGACATAGAAGTCACTTGACTTTGTTGAGCTTTGGTCAAAATGAGGATAACATGAAGATTCTATAATTACTTAAAAGGGAAAATTCTGGAGATGAGTCCAGAAATTAGAGTTTTTGTATAGGTAAAATAAGCAGGTCAACAACAACCAAAAAATTTAATCTATTTCTGTCTTGTTGAAGTTTACTTCTACTTGTCAGAGATAAATATCTAAAGAGATGCAAAGAAGGTATTATTATCTGCTTTCATGGTAATCATTTTCTAATAGGAATCAAGGAAAATAAATGCAAATGTCACCAAACCCCACAGGTCTAAATAGGGATATAGACTACTATGCATGTTTTATCATATATTAGTGTTTAGTTTAAGGATAGACATTTTCTTAGAGGTGCCTTTCTTTCCTTCATTCTTCACGGAGATGCTGTGCACTGGATTCCTCATGCTCCACTGACTTAGAAATGCTTTATACATTAATTTTTCCTGTGTCTTCAGGCCTTCTTCTCCTCCTTCATTTAAGTCTTCAACAGTTTCTATAAAAAAAAAGACAACTTTACAAATCGCAGTTTCTTGCCCTTCCCCCTCCCATCAAATGACTACTATTCAAAGTCATCCTTGATTGAAAAATTTGTGTATATTCTCTCATTTTCATTTCCCATTACCAAATGACATTTAGTATTCTATTATGCTTATGCTACTACTACTCTTTTGAAAATACTTTCCTGAAATACGCATATCTCCAATCAGCAATAGTTTTTGGATCTTACCTGCCCTGACTTCTCTGTGCTCTTCACCACTTTGCACTACTTGGGATTCTCACTTTCTTTGACTTTCAGCCATCATTTTCTCTTGCTTCTCTATTAACCTGGCTATCCTTTTCAAGTCTTCTTTTCTGGCTCCTTCTTTTCCATGGAATGTTTAAATACAGATAATTTCTAGATTTTCATCTTGTTGTGCATAATCTCCCTGCAGTATCTCATCCACTGGCGGATATCAAGTACCATCCACTTACTACAGATGCCGTACAGTTCTCTTATATTGACCTCTCTCCTGAATGTATTATCTGTATTTATACCAAGACAGGTGCAAACTTGCATTTGAAAGCAAAATTAATATTATCTAACAAAATTAAATCTTCATATTGCATTCTCTGTCTCCAAGATAGAAATAGTGGAATCAACCTTGGCTAATGATTCTCCTTCACATCCTATGTTTAATAATTGCCAAATTCTATTACTTCTATCACAGAAATGTTCACAATATCTGATGTTCCCTCTCATTTATTGTAGATGTCCTTAGCCTCATTCAAGCATTCCATGTAGAGACACTACTTGTCTGGGATGGAGGATCTTGCATTTGAATTAAGGAGACATAACTACTAATGAGTAACAATGTGTGTCAAGGTAAGCACAAGGAACTTTGGAAGGCTAGATGAGGACATTTATCCAATATGCCTTTCTTCCCTGATCTTGGCTTTTGCAATAGCCTCCTCACTTCTCTCCTGGTCAGCAAAATTTCCTCCTCATCCATGCTCCAACCTTCTTTCATATTGCATCCAGAGTATTCTTCCACAGAAACTGCATGATTCAGCTTCACTTATTAAAAATCTCTTTGGGGTTCCCATTTTCTAAGCAGGAATTTATAATCTGGATTTTAGATTTCTATGACATCCCATGAGAATGAATAACAAATTGTGGATATACACATGTATATTTTTGGGACAAGGTCAACACATGCTGAACCATCAAAATTTAAACACCACCAACCAACAATATAAAACACACGCTCCTGTAGTCTATACATTCAATTGTACATTTTACTTATATTTTACTTATCCAGCTCATTTTCTTTCTTCTCCCCATTAAATCAATCCTATTCCCAGGTACATCAAACACTTCCCAGATACTCTTGATGTTTTAATGCTTTTCTGATTTTGTACATGCTGTTACATAACTTAGAAGGGAATTGTCTATCAATCACCATAAAATGTTTCTATGGATTGAAGACTAATTAGAGCATTATAATAAGAAGCCCCAGGAGTGTTTGCCACTAGAACATCTCTGTTTTACAATATTTTTGTCCAATTTTGATAAGTTGTAGTTATCAAATGATATAATTTATTCCACATATGATATAATTTAGTCCTCTACAACTGTCAGATAGTTCTCATTGATTTTGTTTTCTGATAAGGGACTAGCACATCTCAGTTGCTTAAAAAAATCCTTAGTGCTTAGTATATTGCCTGATGCATGAAAGTCGCTCAATACAAGTTAATTGAATGAATTAATAAATGCAAAAGAAATGCAGAGGCTATGTCTTGGGCAAGACCATGTTTCTGACATTAATTCTGGTGAGAGGAGGGAAAAAGTAAAGCATGGGCAATTTTAGCAATAAATGATGTGTTTGAAATAAAGAAATAAATTCTTAAGAGCATAAATATGAGGCCCAGCTTGATTCAAGCATGTATTAGGAACTTCTGAGATAATAAATGCTAACCTTCAATAAAATGTTGGAGGGAGATAATTGCTCACTGGTTGGATTCTGTACCATTTATTTTTCTCATCTGCCAGTCCCTAATATATTTTAGTAAAGGTGCTATATGCTAAGTGCTAAAGAAAATAATTTTTTGAGACTTAATCCTAAATGTTTTGAAAGCCAATAAAGAAGATACTGTAACAGTACAGGAGTAAGGGTTATAGCTCAGAGTAAAGCCATGGAGATAATGAGAACAACACAGCGCCTAGACATTTACAGGGAAAACTCACTTAAATCCAGTGGTGGCTTAATGTGAAAACTGATCAAAAGACAAAGTAAAGATGATAACCAGATGGAAGTCATCTGTGCTGCCTGTGGTATTCAGAATGATGGAGAAAGTGTGTTTGTGTGGTGGAGAAAGGTAAGGAGTAGCATAATAAAATCTTTATTGGACCCTATGAAGGGCTCAATTTAAAATACTATATAAGCAAAGGAGTTGATTTAGAGTAACTTTGTTTTAAACTCTATATGAAATAAGCTATAAGATACGGGCACATCAGTAAATGCAAGAATGATTAATTAAAAGGATAATGTGGTAGTCATTGTACATGTATTATTTACTGAGTCCTTATTTATGTGCTAGGCATGGTACTGAACATCATCTCTTTTAATTTCCCAACAACCCTATGAGGAAGGTATTTTCATTATCTCAGTATTACAAGTAAGGAAACTGAGGCTTAGAGATACTAAGAAACTTGCCCAAAGTCACATGGCTGAAATGAAGCAGAGCAGGCACATGGATATGGGAACTTTTATTCAGCCTTCCAGGTTTTCAATTAATACCATTATATTCTTCCTTCTTACGCTATTGAATAAACAATTCTAGATTTCCTTGTATGTGTTTTTAAGGTTTTAATAACATTTTAGTAATGAATTTAATATTGAGAGTTTATTAAAGATTGTGTCCAATAGTTCAGACAGACAGTATGAAAGAGTATCTGTTCTCTTGCATTGCTGAGAGTTTGTTCTCCACTGCTATGTTTTCATTTGAATAGATTTTCCTTATAAATACAGTTTAAGTACAGCACTGCATAGTCTATCTTAACATTTGAACTGCTTTTTAAAGCTACTTTAATGGATATTCTCCCTAATTATGTTTCTTTTTATCTCAATATTTATAATTCTATAGATCTAATCTTTTTATAATTGCATTTTGATTTGTGCAATCTATCTGCATATTTGAGTTCGCTCTCATTCCAAAGTTTCTTTAGGACTAATTATGGTGTGTGTGTGTGTGTGTATGTGTATGTTTGGAGTTAATAAGCTTAGATACTAGGGGGGAAAACACTGGAAAGATTATACCACAGATAATTAATAAAAATCAATTAGTTTGTTAATGAGTACTCTGTCAGTACCCAAGGTGCTGGAAACCAGCTGGGGGAAGGAAATCAGGATCCCTGAATAGGACATTTAGAATGCTTGAGTCCTGCTGAGAATTTGAGAGGAAATAACTATAAGAAGCACTACTTGGGTTAAAACTGGCTAAATTTCCTCTTGAGATTGCAATTCCTCCAGCTAATAAATCTAGTAAAAAAGTGATTCACCTTTAGTGTATGCCATAAAGCATTTTCTGAGGCCTTAAGTACATTGCTCACTGCCCTGTATTAAAAACAAACCCATAGTTGTAAATGTCAATGACTAAGAATATTATAGCCCTTGCATCTTTCTTATGTTAGTAGAAGAGCTGGAAGCACCCATTACCTCTTCTATGACTTTTTACATTGTGTTTATGTAAATGGCAAAAGTCAAACATGAGCTGACAGGGAAATACAAAATCTGTCTTCCAATGGTCCTTGGACGAAAAAGCAGAAAATTCCAGTGATAGCAACTGACTTTCATCAAAAGTTTTTTTCAGAACAACTCATTCTTTCTATTGTTAATTGTATCTGTGTTAAGGTTATACTTTCTCTTCCAATGTAATTATGAATTATTTATGGGAGTAATGCAGAAGAGGGGATTTGCATAGAAATAAATTAAATAAATTTAGCTTACCACAGGGTGACCACTTAAAACCATTATTTCCGTTTCATGTATCTTCTTCTAAGAATTGAGGAAGAAAAGCTAAAGGTATTCTAGTAGATTCATAGCTTTCATACAAATTTGTATATACAGTTTTATTGTAAATATCTTTCACAAGTATCCTATAATTGTCATAAATGTCAATATGACTGCTAAACAGCCTCTCTTTTGGATAAAGAATTGAGGCTAAAAGATGTTTATAATTTTGGTTACCTTTTTATAACAGAAGTGTTCGATAGTCTATGAAGTGAATTAATAGTATGGTATAAAATGTATGAAATTTCTATTGAAAAGTTGTACCTAATAACTCCCTCTCAGTATGAGGTCACAGAGGTAGAAGATCATTGATTTAACTTACTCAACTCTTTAACTCTCATAGATAACATATTCCTTTAATTACCTGCAAAATGTCTGGGTAGTGAAACAGAGGTCATACATTAGTAGGAGAGAAAATACACTGAATACAAATAAAAGATTCTTTAAGCATGTCTATTTTTAGTCAGCTAAATAAGCTAATGCTTTTTTGCTCCTCACATATATGTTACTACAGTTCCTTTTATAATATGCACAACTATGTGCTAAAAACTGCATTTGTACAATCAGAAAAAGTGGTATCTATACCAGTTTACGTAAATTAGATTATGGTTTCCTTTTCAGCACTCTCTTAATGTGGAGATATTTCCTCTAGTACATTTTTAATTACAAGGCAATAGTAGTAGTCTCAATTCCCTGACCTTACATTTCTTTTAAAGCATGAGATTTTTCAAATGTTCTCGCTTCCAGGTACATATAAAATGCAATTATGCTGTCTTTCAAAATATTTTGAAAAATGAAGAATGCATCTTATATTTATTTTAGAAATATAGCTATGTTCACACACACTAATGAGGAAGTCATCTGTGAATAGGTAAATTGTTGGAGCACATATATTGTTAGATTTACAATATCCCATTTAACTTTTGCAATATCCCATCAAGAAATTGAATATCACTTAATGAACACTGTAGTCCCACCTTATTCGCCAGGAATATGTTCCAAGGCCCCCAGTGGATGCCTGAAATTGTAGATAGTATCAAGCCCTATATATGCTACATTTTTTCCATCTGATAAGTGACTAATGGATGGGTAGCATGAACAGTGTAGGTATGCTAGACAAAGAGATGAGTCACTTCCTGGATGGGATGAGCAGGAGGGCATCAGGTTTCATATGGCTACTTAGAATGGCACACAATTTAAAATTTATGAATTTTTATATCTGAAATATTTCATTTAATATTTTCAGATCCCAGTTGACTTCAGGTAACTGAAACCACAGAAAGTGAAACTGAAGATAAGGGAGGACTACAGTAGCTGTGTGACTTTTTCACAAAATTAATTATTATAATCAAAGAACAAAATACTGAAGTACTCAAGTATGTTTGAATCTTAGGGTTCTGGACCGTTTTCCTTTCTCAGTTTTCTATCTCAGAGTGTAAGAGTACATATAGACTGAAAATGACATAAATACAATAAAAAGAAAAAGATATAAAAAGTCTTTACTAATTGATTAAAATGAAAAGGTTAAAGACCACGTGGAAATCAAGTTATATTTATGAGTTCTGAGAATGACAACATGTTCAGAAGGAAATAGTTTTAATTCTATGAATTTAAAGTTTCTATTTCTAGTTTTTGAATGTAAATCTTTGAATATTGTCCTTAGTTTTGCTTTCTTGTTGTTTTATTTTATTTTTAATTGACACATCAGAATTGTACATATTTATGGGGTACACTGTGATGCTTTGATGTAGGTATACAAAGTAGATGAAGAAGACACAAGTACATGGAAATATATTCCACATTCATGGATTTTTTTTCAAATGCTAATTGTATTTATTTTAGAAATGTAGAAATAGTCACAAATAGAAATTAGTATTTGATAAGTGCTGAGTCTCTGTATTAAATTAGCTCACCTGATTATGTGAATCATTTCATGTTTGATTTAGTTATCGATATGACTGGTCAATATTAATATTATAAATATTATATACCATTCTCATATCGTGCTAACATAAGAAACAATAAAATGTTATAAAGAAAAATATAGTTTGATAGATTGTAAAATGAGAAAGCCAGCTGGCTATTTTGGATAAAAATGAGCAGGTCAGCGAGGTCCTAATGGGTTTACTACAGTTTAGAGTCAGACTCTCAGTTTAACATTTACAGAAATCCAATTTGAAAATTTATTCAATTATTATTAACTTCTTAAGGTCTGACTTTAGTTTAGCTGTGAGCACTTGAACTTATAAGACACCGAATTGTAAACCATGATGTCCATTTATTTATTCATGAAATATGAGTCATTTATACAGGCTGCTCCTTCCTTGTGCTCAAAACTACACAGGGAGAATACTGTGTGCTGAGCATCAAGTTAAAATAAGTAAAATGAGATTTTGAACTGCTATCAAACTAGCTGAACTGGACAAGATATCATTCTGTAGTCTAAAGATAATTTTACCCATATACCCAATATTGGCTGAATTTCTAGAGCCCATTTCAAATACAGTGGATCAGGATTACCAGGGATGGGACCAAAACTCTTTTAACAGTGTCTCTGATTATTCTTTCCATGACATAAATGATGAGCTTTGGAAACACTGGCATGATGAATCAGCTCTTCTCCTTGATTCTTCTTTTCAAATGTAGTTCACACAGATTCTGACTTCTGTTACCAGTTGCTAAGGTTAAAATTTTATTTTAATGATAGTTCATCACTGATAATATTTTTAGTGCCTATGATTTTTCTGAGAAATCAGTATAGTTTTTGATTTATAGAAACTCAGTAAGTACCATAGTGTCCGTAGTACCACATCTATAAACCCTCTACTGAGAGGTTATTTTGCAGATGATTGGTCTCGTCTATTAATCCCAGCACTTTGAAAGGCTGAGGCGGGTGGATCACCTGAGGCTGGGAGTTCGAGACCAGCCTGACCAACATGGAGAAACCCCGTTTGTACTAAAAATACAAAATTAGCCAGGCGTGGTGGCACATGCCTGTAATACCAGCTACTCAGGAGACTGGGGCAGAAGAATTGCTTGAACCCAGGAGGTGGAGGTTGCGGTGAGCCAAGATCACACCATTGCATTCCAGCCTGGGCAATGAGCAAAACTCCGTTTCGAAAACAAAAACAAAAACAAACAAACAAACAAAAACAAAAAAAAAACTACTCCAATTTCAATGGTAAATTTTGTCTGACCTATCCCTAAGTACAGGCTATATGTACACTATAGTCTACAATTAGTAAACTGTGTATCCACAGTACTATTCACTAGATAAATAATGACACTGAATGTTTTAAAATTCATAATGATTCAGATTTTAAAAAAGAAATAAGGGATATGCATAAAATATTAAAATACTATAAGATGTTTTATTTTTTATAAAAATTTTAAAAGTTCAGACCAAGTTTTTACCAAGTGTGTCTATGTCAGACTTGGGATAGTGGAGAAGAATCTTGTGTTTATTCTGTTTTTTTCTTTCTTGAAATAACAGCTGAGAGACTGTAGACCTGTAATAGCAACAAAAGGGATATGAGAAATGAAAGGCATGCCTTTAAATCTTCAAAACTTTTTCATTTATTCGTTCACCAAAAATGTATTGAGTTTTTATCTCCACTTTGGCAGGTACTGTGATTCTACATGGTCATATAGTCTTCTTTTTAATATTGACATAATCTGACTTACATTTGTGTTTTTAACTTACAGAGAGATCCCCTTAGTATTTGAAGAATACAGGTATGTTTCACCTGGGATGTCTGGCTTGTGGTGAGTCTTCCCAAGTTTGATCAGGATTAATGAGCTGAGACTTTTCATGGAGACTTTTACCTTGGGGTCAAAGAGACTGGGGAAGCTCAAGGGCTCTATCCCCTGTGCCAACAGCACGAACAGCAGCAAGTTTTGCTGAAATTGATTATGAATGTCTCTAGCTACTGGCAAAGCTGAAGTACAGCCTGTCCATATCCATGTGAGGATAGAGTAGGAATTAAAATGAAAGCAAGACATGGCAAAGGTAAAGTGAAAGATTTTGCTATTAGGCTAGTGCTTTGATCATAAAGATTCAAATATATCTATCATGCTACATCTGTGAGAGTGTATTAAAAGGTTAATGAAGTTTTGTACCTTTTTGGACTTAAAACTAAATTTTCAGGTCAGCAAATATGAAGAATTTTTGTACTGTAGACTATCCTAGGAAATTCTCTTGGGGGAAAATGAGATGCCTTTACAATTTATTTCAGAACATCGGTATCTTCAAACTGTTCTACACAATTTTGAGGCTGGTTCAAAGGAAGTATGTAGAGCTAATCCTGTTTAAAAAGAAATCGGGAAGGCTTAAGAAAATCCCTTATGTGAAAAATCAGGACAATATAGTACAATATGATTTATATACAATTTATAGGCCTTTGAATCAAACATTCACCGTTTTAATAATTTCAGGGAGACAACTGCTTCACAGCAGACTGCAGCATAAGGCTCACATTATAAGACCATGCGTATAATAGTGATACTGCCATGGGTTAAATGAGCAGAGCTTGAAGTATTATTTTTTTAAAAAATTGAAAGGTTGTGGCAGTAATAAAAAGGTTGAATGGTAATGCCTCTAATTGAACAGTAAGGCCTCTTTCCTATTAAGTCACTCTTTCATCTGTCTTTTTAATTATTTCATTATCATTTTGTACTGCAGTTCACAATGAAATGACCATTTGTGTTTAAGTGAAAGCTAATTATTAGGACTGAATTATTGTGCAGTTTATTGATCCCTATGGTGGATTAAGGGCGTTAAGTTCGTCTAGACAGAATAGTTAGCAAAATGACAAAAGGAAACATATAAGACCCTTGGGAAGAATCCCTATGCTCCATAAGCAATTAATGCCTGCCAGGTAATGGAATTTAAGTTTATACTAAATCCAGCAGAGCTTTGACATTTCAACTGCCTTATAAACACATTAGTCTAATGAATTAAGACTTATGAATTGTGTTTAGACACAAGTAGGAATAGGAAGTCCAGGATATTTTTAGCCATTCATTGATTGAATGAAAAATAGATCATTTTCTCCCTGAATCTGATGAAAAATGAAATGTGTTCTTCTTTGGGTATATCTCTGCTCATTCTGTTTTCTGTTGATGGATGTGTATTAACAAATTCCATTTCCCAAAAAACACTAATCTCCCTTATGGATGTGAAAAGTATATAGTGATAAACCAAGAAAGGGGAATGAATATATACATATATATATAGTACTGCTGAGTAAGACGCCAAACAGCCCATTAATCTCAATCAGGTGCTAGGCAAATTTAAAAGCAATTTGTCATTATGGTGAGGAGCAAGCTGCAGTTTAAGCTAACCGTGCAACCCATTGCTGTTATTTGTTAAGAGTATGCCTTTGAGTGGATTTTGAGGGGATCTGGCTCAATCCTTCAGTTATGCGACTTCTTCCCTAAAGTGCTGTCTTCAAAGATTTATTGACAACATGCCATAAGTAAGGATTTTTGGAAAAGTTGTTAAAGCTCTTTTTTATATCAACAAAGATCTCGGCAACAATTCTAAGAAACAATGACAAGTTAATTAGGTACAAGGTGGTGTTATTTGGTGCCAAGTTTTAAGTATTTTTCTTTCTCATCTTCATTTTCAGGCTTCCAATAAAAATCTCTTGTACTGTACCAACCATGGTTATTTATGGGTCAGATAACAGACAGATACTTCAGTTACATGCAGAAGAAATCTGGTACATTTTACCTGTCTATACTTCTTTGAATTTGAAGTCTTCACCACGAAAATCTTGGAGAACATTTGAAGAACAGCCTCCTTTTGTCTTAGAGCAATAGTGTCAAGGACCATTCAATGAAGAGGCATCCACACCAGATACCCAGAGGCACAGTTTAAATATTAGAGTATATTTATACAAAATATATTTTAGATGTTTCATCGCATGAGTTTGAATTAAATTGAAGGCATTCAGATGCACAGAATAGAATCTCGCAAATTGCAAAAATGTTTGCTTCCATTATATTTATGCACAATTTTATTGCTTGCATTTGACAGTGGCAAAGTAACTAGTTTAATAAGCAAGCGTAAGTTTTTTATAGCAATGGTTATGGACTTTTTTGGTATTTAAACTAGATTAATCAGTGAAGTATGATAAAGTTGAGGGATTAGACTGTGCACTTAAATATAAAACACTAATGGGGAATCTTGCACGAGGCAATATTTGTTATTATGAAAATATAATAAAAGGATAATTGGTGGGGTTCTCTTTCTAGGAAAAAAAGATGGTTTACTCAGCTTAAGAAGTCAAATTAATGCCTAGGGAAATAGGGCACCCTTATTATATGTAGACATAGTGCCACCTACGTGATAGTCATTTGATTTTTAAAACCAAAAATAAAACTTATGCCTTACATAATGTAATTATATGACTAAATTCAAAGTATTATCCTAGAGAAAAGCATTCCAAGAATTTTCCTTAATTTTTTCTTTGTAAGTCTGCAAATATGCCCCTAGGTATACTTATTTAAATATTGATTTATAATGCATTTGCATGATTGGAGGACTTTGTTTTCCATTTTGAAGAAAAGATTTACTCTTATCTAATGAACAAAGTTTCAAACTATTTTTCAGAATGCTTAAAGTTAGTTTGAATGCCTCAAACATGTTGGTAAAGGTTAGAAGTAAAAGTTTAAGAGAATATTATTAATTCAATTAACAAAAAATAATTTTTGAGAATCTTATCCATTATATGTGTGTATGATTCAAAGTCAAATAAGTCATTTATTTTAAAATTTGTATTTGTACTAGTTATCTATTGCTGCATTAAAAATTAGACGAGAACTTAGCAAGTTAAAATAGCAAAGATTTATTATCTCAAAATGCATTTGGGTCAGGAATCTGGGCACAGATTAGTTGGGTTTTCTCTGGCTTAAATAATCTCTTGAAGTTTTAGTCAAGCTGTCAGCAAAGGTTAGGGTTTTCATTCAAAGCGTTGGATGGGCGAGTGTCCTTTTCTAACTCATTCATGTGGCTGTTACCAGGGTCTCGTTTTTCTTGGCTGTTGATCACAGGACTCCCTTAGTTTCTTGCCACATGAACCTCTCCAAAAGGTAGCTAACAAAGTGGCATCTGGCTTCCCTCAAATCAAGAAAGAAAGGGAAAACCCAGTATGGAAGTCTTTTTATAACCTATTATCAGAAATGTCATCCCATTACTTTACCGTATTCTTTTGTTAGGAGTAAGACAGTATGTTCAGACACACCCAGGGGAGAAGATTTACAATGTTATGCACAGCTGGAGGCAGAGATTGTCGTGGGCCATTTTAGAGGCTGCCTATCACCAATCTTATGGCCCACCAAAGAGACAAATGACCAACTATTATAACAGATGACAGATGTCATGTCATAATCACAATTAAAGTGTGCATAGAATATGATCAAATGAGGGTGAGAGATATCAACACTGTTTCAGGTAGGCTTTCCAGTAGAAAGTATGATCCAAAAAAGTTTAGTGGCAGTCAGCAGCATATGTAGGAGTAACAGACAAAAGCATTTCTGTTAGAGTGGGTATGTGAACAGCTCTGGAGGGCTTGGAAGTAAACTGTAAGTTGATATAGCTAGAGGAGAGTCTATAATCTGAGGAAGGGTGGGAATTGATGCTTATATAGGTAGTAATAATCTTACAAGTAAAACTTGGAGTTTGAACTTTATCCTAAAATTTGGGAATGCATTGATAATTATAAGCCTGATCAACTTTATATTTAGAAAGATGTCTTTGGCAACAATGTAGAACATAAATTGGAGGTATAGGGACTGGTTAGAAGACTATCGGAGAGAAGTGATGAAAACAAACTAAGGCTATAGTAGTAGTAATAAAGAGGAGGACATGAAATGCAGCGAGTAGGAAGGTAAACAGAAGCAACACTACTGATTGCATAGGAAGCAGGAAGGAGAGATCAAGGGAACATATCTGTAATAAGACATAGTAACATGGTATGTTTAGAGAAAGGATTTGAGTATTAGAAAAAGAAAGCAAAATTATGATTATTTGATACAGTGGTTAATTAATAGAGTTACATGGCTTAGGGCTTGGATATTCACAAAAAAAGAATGCTAAATATTGCAAAAGGTCATGAAAGGACACATGTGTACTAAAACATTTTCTACTATAAAGATAAGCCTCTATTAATACTAAGGTATCAGAGGCTGGATAATCAGTACAATGCACACTCATAATCTAAAAAATGTTAAACAGTGGGTACATTTTGTATTCTTTACACACCTTTACATACCTTTGATCTATAGAAAATATAGTAACTTTAGCCAAGTTCATAATATGAAAATATAAATGTGAAAGGATCAGGCAGGATTCCAAAGACTTTAACCTTGGATGAACATCCAGGTCTCAAATGTTGGTAACTCTGATTAAAAGATTCAAGCATACATAAAGAATCTTGGATCTAGAGAAACTAAAACACAGCCAGCTAGGTTGTGTTAACCTAGGTTATCCAAATCTAGAAATAACACATATAATAGAAATATCCAGACAATTACTAAATTCATTGTTAAATTGTGCTTTTAGTCAGTATATCTTGACCTTAAATAGTGCCTGTAATAGAGTCACAGCAAAGTGAGGCTATATTGTCCAGTAAGGCTAATAACAAAATTGATCTCCAACCTTTGCTCCTTGTTAAGAACACACATCCATTGTTTTGTATATTTTGCAGAATATTTTGGCACTTTACTAACATCTCTGTCATTAGATATTGGCGAATGTAAACCTCAAAGAAGGATGTACTATCTTTCTACAAAAAATATTTTAAATGATAACCCTATATCAACCCAGAACTGTTAAATCTTTGGTTTTGAAGTATGTTATATTACTAGAGCAGCTTTTTAACATGCATATAGAAAATGATAATGCAGACTAATAGGATCAGCTTAACAATTAATCCAGCAATTATCTGGATATTTACATTGAACTCACCAAGTCCTTCCAATCACACCCATAGGAATTAAAAAAAAAAAAAAAAAAAAAAAAAAAATTTTAAAAATCAGAAATATACTAGTTGTCAAACATTGAGACAGTTCCTTCTTTATATTCTTCAGGAGAAACTGTGAAAAATTCTAGATATTTAATCAATCAAATGACAGGCATATGTGGTTACGTGTTTTATAGTTTTGCATGGAAAAATAAAAAGATTTATATTATAGTGCCTAATCTAGGACTAGAGTTAGACTTCTCGGGTTGAATTCTGCTGTTATTGCTTAGGGATTGTTTGTAGATAGGGAATGTTTATTAGAAAGTGGTGACAACTTCTCTAAGACTCTGTAGTCATTGGTAAAATAGGAAAGATAACAATATCTATTATACAAGGAGTAATAGATTAGAAGTAATTTTTGTGCAGATAAAATGAGCAACCTATGAAAAACAGTCAACGCAATGCCTAGATTATAAAAGTCACTTAACAAATTATAGCTATTCTTGCATAACCAAATTTCCTTTAAAATAATATATTCTTAACTTGGATTTTATTTTCTGTATTTCTTTTAACGTTTTATCTTTATTAAGTAATTAACAAAAATGAGGATAATAAATATTTAAAGAACATATACATGAAAAACTATATGTATTTTAAATAAAATTAAAAATGTTTTGATGAGAGCACACTATAGCTATTCATTATTCATGTGTAGATTTATTCATTTATTAAATAAGTATTTACTGATTTCCTGCCATCTGCTAAATAACTAGGCAAGGCACAAGTTCTACAATGCTAAACAAAAGCAGGCATAGTCTCTGCAATCTTCATGGAGTTTATGGTCTAGTAGGAAATATAGATGCTAATCAAATCATTACAAAATCAACATAAAACCGAAATCATGATGTACCAGTTGTAGAGTTTTCCTACACTCAGATTAAGAATACATTATTATATGCCAGGAGTATTGTGTTAATATGCCTACAGTTTTGCCAATAATATTAGTAAGTTTTATAAATTGTATCTTTACTAAACATATGACTAAGTAAGATAATGCATAAAACATTTAGCAGAGTGATTGTTAAATAATCAGAACTTATCCAGTCTCGGTCTGTCTCTATCCTATCCATTCCAGTCATCTACATATCTGTAATTATATGCATATTTATAAGCATTACTTTAAAAGGGATTATCATTCGTACCAAGTTCAGTGTTAATGCCAATATGCAACCAAATACACTTCGATGTGAGTTTTTGCTACCATTATCATGATTGGAGATATATTCTAAATAGTAATAATATTCAATAAGACGTTATTCAAAAATGAAGTAGGAATTTCGATTTTGACAAATCTATTGTACGTCAATTAATACAAAACAAAATGTCTAAGTGATTTTGAAAATTAAAATTATATAGACTTAAAATTCACTTAATGCAAGTTTTGAAGCAATTTCTAAATCCTATTTTACATCTGGTATTTTGAAACTGTACTTTGAAACTCTTATAACATGTAATTATATTATCATTAATATTTTTAAATTCAATGGACTCAACTTCTAATGAACACTGGTTCTGTTCACAAAATGGTTTGAAAATTTTCAAACTTCATGTTATACTGTGAAAAATCCAGTTAATTTAACTTAAGACCTAAAACCATAAAAACCCTAGAATAAAACCTAGGCAATATCATTCAGGACATATGCATGGGCAAAGACTTAATGACTAAAACACCAAAAGCAATTGCAAGAAAAGCCAAATTGACAAATGGGATCTAGTTAAACTAAAGAGCTTTTGCAAAGCAAAAGAAACTATCATCAGGGTGAACAGGCAACCAACAGAATGGGAGAAAATTTTTGCAATCTATCCATCTGACAAAGGGCTAATATCCGGAATCTACAAGGAACTTAAACAAATTGACAAGAAAACAAACAAACAACCCCATCAAAAAATGGGCAAAGGGAATTAACAGACACTTTTCAAAAGAAGACATTTATGTGGCCAACAACCACATGAAAAAAAACTCATCACCACTGGTCACTAGGGAAATGCAAATCAAAACCACAATGAGATACCATCTCATGCCAGTTAAAATGGCAATCATTAAAAAGTCAGGAAACAACATGCTGGAGTGGATATGGAGAAATAGGAACACTTTTACACTGTTGGTGGGAGTGCAAATTAGTTCAACCATTGTGAAAGACAGTGTGGTGATTCCTCAAGGATCTAGAACTAGAAATACCATTTGACCCAGTCATCCCATTACTGGGTGTATACCCAAAGGATTATAGATCATTCTACTATTAAGACACATGCACACGTATGTTTATTGCAGCACTACTCACAATAGCAAAGACTGGGAACCAACCCAAATGTCCATCAATGATAGACTGGATAAAGAAAATATGGCACATATACACCATGGAATACTATGCAGCCATACAAAAAGATGAGTTCATGTCCTTTGCAGGGACATGGATGAAGCTGGAAGCCATAATTCTCAGCAAACTAACACACAAACAGAAAACCAAACACCACATGTTCTCGCTCATAAGTGGGAGTTGAACAATGAGACTATATTGGCACAGGAGGGAAACATCACACCCCAGGGCCTGTCAGAGGGTGAGGGGCAAGGGGAGGGATAGCATTAGCAGAAATACTTAATGTAGATGACAGGCTGATGGGTGCAGCAAACCACCGTGGTGCATGTATAGCTATGTAACAAACCTGCACTTTCAGCACGTGTATTCCAGATCTTAAAGTATAATAAATAAATAAATAAATAAATAAATAAATAAAAAATCTGGTTAATTTAAAGGAACACCATAGCCTAGGAACATATATAACATGCAAGTATAGAAACATCTGGACAAATAAATCATTAGTTACTAATATTTATGGAGTCAATTTTAAGAATTGCTACTTCAATTCACTAATACCTCATGTTGAATCTAAACATATGCACATTTGTTAATGAAAAATCAATCAATAAGGCTGGGCACGGTGGCTCAAGCCTGTAATCCCAGCACTTCGGGAGGCTGAGGCGGGCGGATCACAAGGTCAGGAGATTGAGACCATCCTGGCTAACACGGTGAAGCCATATCTCTACTAAAAAATACAAAAAATTAGCCGGGCGTGGTGGCAGGTGCCTGTAGTCCCAGCTACTCGGGAGGCTGAGGCAGGAGAATGTCGTGAACCTGGGAGGCAGAGATTGCAGTGAGCCGAGATCGCGCCAGTGCACTCCAGCCTGGGTGACAGAGCAAGACTTCGTCTCAAAAAAAAAGAAAGAAAAATCAATTAATAAATTAATCATTACTCTTATCTGCATTTGCTAATTATTTACTAACTTTATAAATATTACATTTTTTCTTATAATAGTAGAGAACATTTCAAATAGACTAAATTAGCGATGAGGTATTTATCATTTAACTTTTTGTTAAGTATAACCTCGAGTAAATGAATAGTTAATAAAATCTAAAATAAATTTATACTATGAAATTTAAAAAAGCTAAATTTCTATAGTATGTTTATATTTTGAAAAGTATGGTTTGATAATCATTTGGGTTGTAGAAACCACAAAATAATGCTATTAGAAGACAAATAGACGATTCAACTAATGTATTTTTATTGTGAGAGACTTGAAAACTCAGAATCCTAACTAGAAAACAAGTAGAGGGAAACAAAAAACAAAAAAATGTAGAGCTAGGCCATGTCAGACTAATATTAGATATAGACATTCTATGAAGCTGCTTATTTAATATGAGTTAAGGGTCTCCAATAGTCTCTTCTTCATTAAAATGAACAAGTAAACCCTTCCACAATTTGCTTTGCATTGATCCTTTTCATTACTGAATTTCCTAAGAGAAGCATCACTCCTGGTATCCCTTGTTGCTTGGTTGAGGCATTAATCCTTGTTAATGTCTTACTTGAATAATTTGTTAACCCTTCCTGGATGGACCAATTTTTACCCATAGAATGATTAACAAATTTCTTACCTATAGAATGATGAATAAATTTGTTAACACATTTTGAGAGCTTCCTTTATCTAATTACAACTGAATTAAATTTATTTAAAATGTCTACCTCAGACTAAAATAATTTGAAGATAGAAGCAGACTATAACATGTTTTAAAATCACAATTTAGACCTGAAAGAAAGCAGTGAAGGCAGAGGCTTTGAAGCAAAGTCAGGTTGTACCAGGCTTTGGCAGTTTACCTGATTAATCATTGGCAGCTGGGCTGCATTTTTCAAAGGTTCCAATTAGCTGAGATCCAAAGAAAATGATGTAGAATGAGATTTTGGCAACTGGGTAAGTGGGCAACAAAAATATAAAGGCTCAAGAGAAAGAGGGCATGGACATAAAAAGACTCAGAAGAATTGGTGAAGCAATGATGAAGAAACAGCAAAATTCACATGACAAATTTGCACGTGACAAGTTCTGTGCATAGAGCCTAAATATCACTGCCAATGGAACAATATGTTCCACAAGAGGGAAAAATATAAATTCTTCAATATTGAACATTGAGGACAAATTTAGTAAGTGCTTTCTGACAGAATATTTGTTTGTAAAGCATGCACATCCAGAAAGATAACTACTATCTGATGATTTAATAACACACTGATCTTAAACTAATTTGAACGTTAATCCTATTGGATGTTTGTCTTTTATTCATTGGACTGGAAATACATTAGACTATCACTGATCAGCTCAAAGGTAATTGGCACCAGTTCTGCTACTTCTGTTACTGGGAAAATCACTTTCTAATATGAGAATTATATATGTAAAAAGTAAAACACACACTTGAGGCAAATATGTCTTAACTCATTTGTCTTGAAATGACAACTTCATGTTGGGTACCCTGAATCCAAAAGAAAGCTCCAGGATCCCTCTAAGAACTTTTAGAACAGAATAGTTCAAATTGTTGAAAGAGACTGTATGGTAGTAAAACAGGTTATAGCAAAGTTACAAGGCTGCATCATATTTCTAAGAAGAAATATCTATGTATGGCAGGTTCAAAAACAATTTACTTAAAAGTGTAATGTAAAGTGTGGATTTTGTCTCTTAACAATTAATCGCCAAGGCAAAGCACTCCCTGTTACAAATTTCATCACTGGATGGTATTGCTTTTTCCTCACATAAGTAGCAATGCAGAAGAACCAGAACGTTACTCTACCAATTTACTCTAAAATCAACCATTTATTTCCGTCTCAATAAAGTGTTTTTAGCTATTACTGCCTTAGGTCTTTATTTCTTCGTCATGTTTTGGTTTCATTACAAATTTAGGCATACATCTTTTTAAAAGTAGAAATGAGGAGTAAACAATAAGAAGAAAATAAGAGTGATCCATAATCCAGAGATAACAACTGCTAACACTTTGGAGCATGGCCACTTTGTCGTGAAGTTTTTCATATTTTTTAAATAAAAATTAATTTCCCCACATATTCACAGAGATATCCAAGTATTATTATACACTTCTGTGCAACATATTTTTATGACTATATAGTATACCGACAAATATTGTACCACAACTTATTTTAGTTATCCCCTCTTATTTTCCTTCTTTTCCATTTTTTGCTATTTTGAAAATCTTGACTTAGAGCTTTACCATAGATCATAGATGAATTGTTCGTATCAATTTGTAAATGCTAATTTTCAAGTCAAAGCATAGGTATATGTTTAAATATTTAAATACTGCCATTTCTTGTCAAGATTGCTCATATAAATGTATACCTCCACCAGCAGTTTAATGAGATTCTCGTTTTTTAGTCAACAATGCCCAATTTCCTATGTTATAATCATTGCTAGTTTATTAGGCAAAAAGTACGCTTTATTGTGACTTAAATTGGCACCTCTTTTACTAAGAAGTAAGGCTAAAAATTTAAGTATGCATTTATTAAACATGCATATACTTCATTTGTGAATTGCTATTATAAAATTAAATAAGCAGGAAGCCATTGGACTGAGGCAGCCTTCACACTTTGAGTTCCTACACAACGAACTGCAACCTACCTTAGTATATAAACTAACTGAAAACCTAATTTAGTGACATAACAAATAGCCAAGTTGAGCCAATCACAGGCTGCCAATGGATCAGATTATGTCTAATAAATCTAACTGTAAGCTGTACCAATTAAGCTGTACCTCACTTTCATTTTCTGTCTATAAATACTCCCTACCCATTATTGGTTACTGGAGTTCTCTGAACCTCCCCTGGTTCTAAGAGCTCTGATTCATGAATTCTACTTTGCTCAATTAAACTCTGCTAAATTTAATTTGTTGAAGGTTGTCCTTTTAAAACTACTTTATTTTAAATTTTTGAGCAAATAAATGGACTTGTAAGAGAGCTTTATATTTAGTAACATAACATATAAAGGAAATATTTTTTTCTTGCTTCTCACTTGTCTTTTCATATATAGAAAATTTTCAATGGCTTGTGATAAATTGTCCAAAGGGAAAAGCCTCTCTTCAACTCCAATTTTTACATATATTTACAAATATTTTTCTCTTAGTATTTTGATGGTTTGATTTAAAAAATACTTTCACATTTTTAATCCTTCTGGGATTTAATTTCAAGTATTGTGTAGGTAGGAAAAATTTCACTAGATTGTAAAAAGTTTCAGACTCTATAAACACTTATAAAATAGCACAGTACAGTTTAGTGCAATGCCCTTTCTCCTTTCCCATTTGTTTTACATGCTACATTTAGCATGTTCTCAATTAATAGGTATACATATGTTTGTGGATGTTCTGTTTTATGTATGTATTACTAATATCGTTACTGGATTTTTTTCATTTATCTATCTACTTTTCTATCATCATCTATTTATCTGTCTGACATCTGGACTTGAAGTCATTTGTACTACTTTCACAATACTCCCGTAACAAGTTATCGTAGACAGTGGTTGCAAACAACACGAATGTATTATCTTGTCATTTGTGCTACTTTCATATTGCTGCTGTAACAAATTATTAAAATCTTAGTGGTTGCTAAAAACATGCATGTATTATCTCGTTCTCCCAGAGGTTAGAAGTCTGAAATAGGTCTCACTAGGCTAAAATCAAGATATTGGCAGTGCTTCATTCCATCTGGAGTCTGTAAGGGTGAATCCCTTTTCTTGATTTTTCCACCTTATAGAGACTACCCATATTCTTTAGCTTGTGACAATCCCTTTTCGTGTTCCAAGCAAGGAACGCATCAGACCTCTGCTTCCATCATTAACACATCTCTTTTTCTGATTTTTGATGTTCCTGCCTTCCTTTGTCACTTATAAGGGTCTTTCTATTACAGGAGGTCCAGAGAGTAATATAACATTATCTCAAGTCAGCGATTAGCAACCTTACTTCCATCTGTAACCCAAATTTCACCTTGTTATATAGCATGACATATTCACAGGCTCTGAGGATTCCGATGTGGACATTTTTATTAGGGCATTATACTGCTTAATGCACCCTTTTAAATAGACTTTGTTAACTTTCAAAGTTGTTCATGATTAACTATATCTTTAAATCTAATAAAGATTTATACATTAAAGATTAAAATTGAAACAAAATTAAACATTAAAGATTAAAATTGAAACAACAAGCTTCAATGATAATAATTTATATTTTTCCATTCTTTTGAAAGAGCCAAGTTTATTAGAAAAGACTTACAGCTAACATATTCTTATAACATTATAAATCTGCTCAGCATGTGATTATTTTTCCTTTCAAGTTCCTTTTTGGATTGTTTTCCATCTTTTATTGTTGAGTTAATTTGCTCCTGAAAAAGTTACTTGCATTGGTTCAAATTTTATTTTGTTTTATCTAAAAATAAAATATTTAGTGATAAAAAGTACTGTTGTGCAATATGGTCTTGCTCTGTTTCCCCACCCAGCTCTCACCTTGAATTGTAATAATCCGCACTTGTGAAGGGTGGGGCCAGGTGGAGATAATTGAATCATGGTGGGGCCAGGTGGAGATAATTGAATCATGGTGGGGCCAGGTGGAGATAATTGAATCATCAGGGTGGTTTCTCCCATACTGTTCTCGTAAGAGTGAGTAAGTCTCGTGAGATTTGATGGTTTTATAAATGAGAGTTCCTCTACACAAGCTCTTTTGCCTGCTGCCGTGTAAGAAGGGAGTTTGCTTCTCCGTTGTGATTGTGAGGCACCCTCAGCCGTGTGGAACTGTGAGTCCATTAAACCTCTTTTTCTTTATAAATTACCCAGTTTTGAGTATGTCTTTATTAGCAGCATGAGAACAGACTAATACATTGTGCTTACTCTATTTTTTTTTTATTTTTAAAAGCTTTCCCTATTCTTTCTCAGTACCTCCTACCTCTTTCCTAATTTCTAGTGTATAGTTACGTGTTTTTTTTTTATTTTGACTTTCACATTTATTCATAAATGTTATGAATTTGTTCCACCATACTTCAGGTTTGGCTAAACACTTCCCAATGTTTATTATGTTGAGAAAAAAAATTTTCATGATTTAACTGTGGATTTAAGGATGATTAGGAGAATATTTTTATAAAAATTAAATTTTATAAAAATTAAAAAGTAGTTCAGATGTTTTGGCTTATTTGAAATTCCATTATTAAAATTTAAGGTATTATATAAAAAAAACTTGTAAAGTTTTGGTTTGGAGAATTTCTTAAAGCTTTTCTTTTACATCTTATAATATGCCCCACTTTTTACACAAGTACACATTGTAAAACAGTATTATTTTTAAATGAAGAGTTTTGTCATTTTGCCATTTGTTAATTTTAGTCTCAATCCCTGTATTTCCATATTCATATCTATCTAGTCTACTAACGAACAAGAAGACGGTTAATCCCATTTATATTAGTGGGGTTTCTTGTGATTATCTTCTTATAGGCTTAAACATTTTTTAGATTTATTAACAAATTTGTAGGTAATCTCTATTACGCTTTGTCTATCACATTATTTGGATATGATGTAAACAGCATATAATTACATTATACTTTTTAATTCAGTCTGACTCATGTATTACTCATTTTCATTTATTACAACTGATTAATTTGTGTATCTGTTATTCCCTTCTCTACATTTATTATTATATTTTGCTAGAAATAATAATAAATACTATGTGCCAAACACTATTACACTTGACATTTGCCAAGATAGAATTCAGAAAAAATATAAACGACTTTGACTAACACAAAGAAAGATTTATAATGCTAAATGTCACAATTTAAAATGAAGATAAAATAATTATAAACATCTGTGCATCCAGAAACAGTAATCTTCATGAAGCAGAAACTTCAGAAGATACAAAAGAAATAGACTTAAACACACACCAGAAATTGAACTATGACACAGCTTTCATGGAAAAATCAAGTAACTAAAATGTAAGTAAAAATATTGAAAATCTAAGACATAATGAGTAAAAAATTTAAAATAGATATTGATCTTGCACCAATAAGCGTACACACAAATTTAATGAGTGAATATTAGCTCACAAAGGAAAATCTCAGTAGGTTCAATAAGATAAAATTATTAAAAATGATATCTATTCACTATAAAATATTAAAGTTAAAAATACGTAATACAAAATTTAAAACACAAAGTTAAAACGCTTTTGAATAGAATATTGCAGTATTTCTTAAAAAAAAGATAAGAAAAGCACTACATATTAGCCGCTGTGCAATACAATTAAAATACTAACAGGAATATTATTTATAAGTAAATGCTAAGTTAATATAAGTAAAAGACTGCAATAAGGGTTTTTTTTTTTTTTTTTTTTTTTTTTTTTTTTTTTTGAGACTGAGTCTGTGTCTGTCGCCCAGGCTGGAGTTCAGTGGCGCGATCTCTGCTCACTGCAAGCTCTGCCTCCGGGTTCATGCCATTCTGCCTCAGCCTCCCGGTAGCTGGGACTGCAGGCGCGTGCCACCACGCCCGGCTAATTTTTTTGTACTTTTTTTTAGTAGAGACGGGGTTTCACCGTGTTAGCCAGGATGGTCTTGATCTCCTGACCTCGTGGTCTGCCCACCTAGGCCTCCCAAAGTGCTGGGATTACAGACGTGAGCCACTGCGCCCGGCCGGCCATCAAATTTTTGATAATAAAATATTGTGAAAAGAAAGAATACAATAAAGGTTAAAACAAAAAAAATAGAAAACAGAAAAATAACAGAAATAAATGAATCAAATATGGATTATTTAAAAAGAATAGACAAAACAGAACAACTATTAGCTAATTTAATCAGTAAAATTAAAAAGATAAAACTACACAAAATGAGATATTACAAGAAAAACATAAACATTTAAATTCAGAAAATTAAAAAAATCAGGCTATTTTGCACATATTTTTATAAATACCTTTAAATAATAAAAGAATTACATAATATCCTAGCAAAAATATGATAATCCAAATCAACTCAAGCAAAGTAAATTGACAAACTTCCATTGAATCAACAGATAAATTTATCTAAAACGTAAGACATGTTATCCCAGCCCCACAGCCCCCAAAAAAAGCAATATAGTAAAATATCATCAAGGAAAATTCTACACATTTAGCCCAAAACAGATAATTCCAATTCTACTTTTTTAATACATGAAAAAAAGCCACCTCCAAATATATTTTGAATAAAGGAAACATTGATAGCTATGTACAATGTTTATATTGCACAAAAAGTAAAAATTAGAGAAAAATCCTAAATGAAATGTTAGCTAACATAATTTTAGCATATTAAATAATAAATCATGACCTAATTTATTATAGTAATATGAGGATAATTCAATATTAATAGACTTCACATATTAATTCATAAAAGCAATGTTCTGATCACCTCTACTAATGTTGAAAAGGCATTCAACAAAATTCAATACCAACTGCTAATTTAATATAAACAGACCAAAACAGTTAATGGAAGAAAAATCAATGGATACTTTATTAATATGGTAAAATAGATATACCTTATTTCAAAAGTCAGCATTTTAAAAAAATGTGTAAACAGTGGACACTTTACCACCAAGGTCAAAAAGATTGAAGATTTGAATACTATTACCAATGTGATACTTGGAGGTTTATTTTAAGTGCTGGTAAATGCTCTTAGGTAAGAGACGTTGAGACATATAAGCACTGGAAAAGAATAGATAAGATTATGTCTATTGCCATATGATAGGATAATGTACCTAAGAAAATCTATAAAATAAGTAAGTGTAAGAGTATTCATTGGGGTAGCAGAATAATAATTAATATACAAAAATAAATAAATTTCATTTAACAAATGATAACCCATTAGAAGATATAATGGAGGAGAAGATTTAGGCAGGAGAAAAAGATAAAATGCCCAGAAACACAAAAGAAGAAAAGTACAAAATTTAGAAAGAATTAGACTAAACCTGAATATCACAATGAGAGGTTTGAATACATGGAAAGACATTTTTATTTTTAGGTAGCATAATTCAACATCATAAATATGCGAATTCATCCCAAGTTAATATATAAATTAAATGCAATCTGAATATTTTTTGTGTGTGAAAAAACAAGTAATGCAGAACAGGCAGGTAAAAACCTCCTAAAAGTAGAAAAAACAGGCAAAGGGTAAATATAAAATAAAATGTGGTATATAGTAAAATTGACTTCTAAAATATGTGGGGGAAAATAGAGACTTTAAAACATTTGTTGAGATAACTGGGTAACCATTTAGTAAAACATAAATGGGTCAGAAATCTATGTGTAAGATAAATGAACCCATGGATTCACTGGAGTAAAATATGCATTAATTCCTTTATAATCTGGGAACATGAAAGACCTTTCTGATAACTGCTGACTCAAAACTCAGAAGCATTAAGAGGCCTGATAAATTCAAATACCTGAAGAATAAAAAGCCTGTGTGTGGCGGGGGATGCTTAGGTTGGGGTTGGAGGAGAAGTTCCATAAACAAAATTAATATGATGAACTAGGAGAAAATATTTCCAACTTCTTTCATAAACAAAGGAATAATCCCCAAGTAAATAAAGAGTTCATAAAAATTAAATAAAATGATAATAAATATGAGAATAATTCAAAGAAAAGAAAAATGACTCTTAAAAACATGAACACATGCTCAATGTCACTTACACAAAGAGCAGTGTAAATCAAAATTACGCTCAAATACCACTTCTTACTAGCAGGTTGGCAAAAATTCAAAAGTTTGTTCACACACTCAGTTGGCAAAGGTTTGGAGAATAGTTATTATGTATTGCTGATAAGCATGAAAAATTGTGCAGATCCGCTGGAGAATTACTTGGCACTATCAAGAAAAATTATCTATACATTCTCCCTCTAACCCAGGAATTTCACTTCATGAAATCCACCTTTAAGATAGACCTCCATAAATATGAAACAACGTATGCACAAGGTTTTTTATGTAGCTTATTTATAAGAGCACAACACCAGCTAAATGCCCATCAATAGGAGCAAGCAAGGTACAAAATGAAGTATTACAATGTTTCATTTTTTTATGTAGTTGGGAAGGTCCTCTGTAGTACTACCAATTGGCCATCAAATACTTTTTCTTTTCAAAAGATAGTAGAATTTTACTTTTTGGGTAAAAAATATGGAGGAAGCAAATTAATGATGTGGATATGTTCTGAGAAATGTATCATTAGGCAATATCATTATACGACCATCATAGAGTATACTTACACAAACCTAGATGCTATAGCCTACTACACACCTGGGCTATATGGTATAGCCTATTGCTCCTAGGCTATAAACCTGTACAGCATGTTACTGTACTGAACACTGTAGACAACTATAACAAAATGATATTTGCATATCTAAACATAGAAGAGGTGAAGTGAAAATGTGTTATTATAATCTTATGAGACCTACTGTCGTACATGCATTCCAGTCTTGACTGAAACATGTGACTGAAACATGTGCATGTGTGGTATGTGTGTATGTGTGTCTCTGAAAAAGTGAAACAAATTTAAGGTAAAGCAAATATGAGAAAATGTTATCAATCTAGGTGGTATAAATGTAGATATACATTGTATTTGTCTTCTGCTGTTTCTATATTTAAAAATTTTCATAAAATAAAAAAGGGAAAAAAGCAAATAAATGTGGTAAGGATGACATTTGGTTTTTCCACATTCAAGATAAAAACTTTAGCATATATTTATAATCTGCCTTTGTTTTCCCAATCATATAACCATAATATAAATTTTGGATCTTAGACTGTTATTTAGATTAAAATTTACATTAAGCTTTATATTTTCATTCTGATTGTCAGTGGTCTCAATTGTGATTATTTATATACATTGTTTGGTTTACCAGTTTCAATGCTCTCGTGAAAACACTTTATACTATGGTTTCAGGTTTTGAGTAGTTGTTTTTTTATTTTATTTTATTTTATTTTATTTTTTGAGATGGAGTCTTGCAATGTCGCCCAGGCTGGAGTGCAGTGGCGCGAAGTCAGCTCACTGCAACTTCCACCTCCGGGGTTCAAGCGATTCTCCTGCCTCAGCCTCCCAAGTAACTGGGATTACAGGCGCCTGCCACCATGCCAGGCTAATTTTTTTTTTTTTTTTTTTTTTTTAAGTAGAGACAGGGTAGTTTTTAATTGTTTTTGAAAATATATCTTTTGAGATCTACCAAGTCTCAGTTAAAGTTTTCATATGAACAATTTGAATGTTAACTTGCCTATAAGTGAAATTCTTTGAGTTCTTTGTAACTGAAACTTACTGTTTTCTGAAGTTTAGTTTGTGCAGGAGAATCATGGGATCAGTCATATTTTTTTTAAAAGTTTATTTGCTATTTTTTGTTTTGCTTTTCTTCTTGGATGATTTTAGACCTAATTTCTCTCTTGAGTTCAATATTTTTCAAGAATCTTTAAATAAATTAATATCTTAATCTGTATTTGTTTCCTATTACTGTAATGAATTGCCAAAAATGTAACAGGTTGAAACAACACATATGTTTTCTTTTACAATTCTGGAAAGCAGAAATCCAAAATAAATCTCACCGGGCTGAAATAAAGATTTGTTAGAAGGGCTTGGCTCCTTCTTGGAAGCTCCAGGGGAGAATCTGTTCTTTGCCTCTTCCAGTTTCTGGCGGCTGCTGGCATTTCTTGGGTTGTGGCTGCATCACTCCAATCTCTGCTTCCCTGGTCAAACTGACTTCCCCACTTCTGTGGTAGAATATCCTGCACTCTCCTTTCCCAAGGACACTTGTGATTACATTTAGAACCCACCCAGATAATCCAGGATCATCTCCCCATTTAAAAATCCTTAATTTAATATATCTGCAAAGTCCCTTTTCTGTACAGGATGACATTTATAGATTTCAGAGATTGGGATGTAAATATCTTGCGGGGGGGGCATTATTTAGCCTATCCCGCTCTTAAATTGATTAGCTTATTTATATGATTTCAGGTGTTGTTTATTTACTTATTTGTTTGTTTTTAGATCAAGAAATAATTCTGTTTATACTTTTTTTCTTCTCCTGGAAAATTAATAATTCTTAATTATTGGATTGGATTTCAGTTCTTTATCTTTTCACATGTTATTTAACTAGATTTTAATCATTCCCCTTTCTCTGCATTCTGGGTAAGCCTCTCAGATTTATCCTCCATACGACTAACTTGATTTTCTATAATCAAATCCAATTGGGACTACCTCCAATGTGGATTTTTATTATGCCACTCTGATAGTGCCAGGCCCCTCCACCCCGCCTTTCATCTTAACTCAGTTTTCTCCTTAAGGCTTCTTGCTTCTGCTTCATGTAACTCATTTCCTCTTGCATTATTTCGAAGACAACAAGCTGCTGCTTGCTTAAGAAAATACCTATTTTTCTTATGAAGGTTATTTTCAAAGTTATAGTTTTCTTATGACTATTAGGTATAATTTTCTTTTTCTTTATGTTCTTGTGGTAATTCACAGATTTATTTTTATTTGCCTTGAATGGGTAGAGTATTTGCCCTCAGGGTAGATACCAGGTCTCACAGCTTCTGTCACTATTTGAGTAGTAGGTGGTTTATCCTCTTAAATCTCAGCCTGAAGCACCAGCCTAAGCTTGATTTGCAATTCGTAGAGTAGTTCTGTAAACTGTACTTGGATCATCTGCTGCCTCAACGCTAAGATTCTCTTGTTCCAACATTCACTTACTGTTGGAATTTTCTTAGAACATAAAAAGCTATATCCTATCTAATTCCTTTACTTCTTCCCCAGTGCTGCTTCTTGCTTTTTCAATTCTATACTTCTGAACATAACATTTGGATCAACCTAGTTCTACTTAGGTATAAGAGGGAAAGAAGCCAATGCATGTTGGAGATAGGGCTGTTCACTGTGTTCTGAATTTTTTTTTTTATGTCCTATCTTATTTAGGGGATTTATTTTGGTCCAGAATGTGGATTGTTTTGTATATATTACAAGAATGTGTCATGACTTATCAAGCAGAATTCTTATCCAGATTTAGGTCTGTAGTCTTTTCTTTGGTTCACTTCGGGTTATTGCTGAATCTCCAAGAGTTCTCTAATTGGTGATTGGAAGGAACAATATCATACATATGTTATCTACCACCATTTGAATTCTAAAGCCTCCAAGTGTTTTCTAAACCCTTTTTCTCTTTCCAACAGCAAATAATGTTCAGAGATATTTTCTTCTTCTAGATCATGGAGTAGAACTTCATTAGGTCTTCTGCAACAATCTTGTATACATAAATCTTGTGTTTGTCTCCCTTTCTTCTTTCCTTTCTTCCTTCCCTCTCTGCCTCATTCCTCCCCTGGTTCCTTCCTTTCCTCCTTCATTCCACTTGTCCCTCTCCTCATTTTAAAATGAAAACCATTCAGTCCAGAGTGCTTAAGAAGTGTGCCTGACTTTCCCTTAAATACATACACTTTGTAATGGGGTAATAGTTAGATCTAAAGATTACATTGATATGTATTACCCTCTTCCTGGCTGTCAGCATCTCGCAAGCAATTGCCCACTGTGGCTTTGCTACACTTGAAATAATGTATTTTCAGTGCCTGTTCTGTGGCTCCCACATGTAGTATGAGAACAACTTCCATCTCTAGCCTGTCCTCGTGAGTGCTCACATGTCACATGAAGGGGTCAGCCACTGATCATTTTCTACCAAACTTGTAAGTGACAGTTTACAATTTACAGATTCTACATATCTAGAAAATATAAAAATAAAGACATCCAAAGGATGTGAATAAAAGTTTACATTTTAGGCCATTCCACAATGTCAAAGTCAGCAGTGATAAGGAAAATATGTTTAAAATATTAATACTATTAAAAAGTGATAGCAATTAAAAAGTAAAACACAAGAATTGCTGGGAATCAAAAGAAAAAATGCAAAATGCAATGAATGGGGCTAAAGCTTTAAATCTGCTGAGCTCATAGTACAGCAGCAGAGGACATAGTACAGCAGCAGAGGACATCTGTTACCTGTGGGAAATAGATACTGGGTATGTTCTCAATATCCACTCAGGGTAGAAGCCCCTAAGAACCAACGTTGACCTACTTCTGGACAAGGAGACCAAAAGTATGTGTGGAGGAAAAATGAAAAGTCCTTCCACAGAGATAGGTGAACACAGAAGAAAAGAAGAGGGAGGAACGAAACTTAAAAGTACATGCCTGGCTCAAAAGAAGCCTCTAAATCAAAACTAAAAAACATATTGGTAAATCTATAGGAAATTTATAGGCAATGAATAATTGAGAAGTTATTAGCTACAGAAAAAAATTAAAATGATGGAAGAAACTAAAAATTGAAAAGTGTATGGGAATCTATCTAAACTGTGTATCTGTCATCCATACATCCATCCATCTATCTATCTATCTATCTATCTATCTATCTATCTATCTATCTGCACACACTTTTTTCCCCCAAGGAATTAGAAAGCAATACAAGTAGTAATAAAACTAGAATAGTTGAAGGATACGAAATTTCTTCACAACAACGTTCCATTACCCATTCTTTAGCTTCCAAGAATTTGAGACATCATTAAGGCAGCAGCAATAGCAGAGAAATAATTCTGATCTGGCATTCCAGGATAAAAGATTTTTTCCCCCTACTTTCTAAGGTATCCGAAAGGAGTTACACTGACAGAAGTTGTGGTTGTTTTTCTGTTTTCTTTTTGGGAAAGGTAGCCCTTTGATAGTTATTTTATTCCTTCCATTTTAATTGCTCTGTTTAGATTTTCTAGATCTTCTTTATTTTTTTTTAAATACAATCTTTTTATTTTGACATAATTTTTGATCTACAGGAAAATTGCGAAGACAGTACAGAAAATTCTCAGATATTCTCTAACTAGTTCCCCTCAATGTCAGCTAACAACTTAAATAACCAAGGTACATTTTCAAAACTAAGAAATTAACATTAATACAGTTTTATTAACTAAGCCGCAAACTATATTTGGATTTTGTCCATTTTTGCACTAATATCCCTTTTCTGTTCTAGGATCCATTCCAGGATCCGACATTGCATTTAGTCAGCGTGTCTCCTGAGTCTCCTCTGATGTAGAACAGTTGGCTATCTTTCCTTGTTCATGACCTTGACAATTTTGAAAAGTATTGATTAGATATTTTATAAAATGTCCCTCAATTTGGATTTATCTGATCTTTTCACTTAATTAGACTGGGAATATAGGCTTTGGAAAAAATATCACAGAGTGAATACCTTCTAATTATAAGAATGCACAAGATTTTGCATTTATTTATTAGTCCTACTATTTTGCTCTTTCTGAATTCAAAAATTCAGCTTCATATCTATATGGGTCTTTTTTCCAATAATTTCAAATTTTACTTTAAATCTAAGGGTACATGTGCAGATCTGTCATATGGGAACACCATGTGACACTGAGGTTTGGGGCCCAGATGATCCAGTCACCCAGGCAATGAGCATAGCACCCAATAGGCAAACCCTCAGCCCTTTCCTTCCTCCTTCCTCTCTCTAGCAGTCTCCAATGTCCATTGCTCCCATCTTTATGCCCATGTATACTAAATGTTTAGCTCCTACTTATAAGTGAGAACATACAGTGTTTTGTTTTCTGTTCCTTCATTACTTGCTTACGATAATGGCCTCTAGCTGCATCCATGTCGCTACAAAGGGCATGATTTTATATTCCTTTTATGTTTGCATAGTATTCCATGGTGTATATGTACCATATTTTTCTTTGTCCAGTCCACTGTTGATGAGAATCTAGGTTGATTCCAAGTCTCTGCTATTCTGAATAGTGCTGTGATAAACATACAAGTGCATGTGTCTTTTTGGTAGAATGATTTATTTTCCTTTGGGTATATACAGAGAAATGTGATTGTTGGGTCAAATAGTAGGTCTCTTTTATGTCCCTTGAAAAATCTCCACACCGGTTTTCACAGTGGCTGAACTAATTTACATCCCCACCAACAGTGTATAAGGACTGCCCTTTCTCTGCAGCCTTATAAACATCTGTTACTTTTTGACTTTTTAATAATAGCCATTGTGAATAGTGTGAGATGGTAGGTATCTCATTGTGGTTTTGATTTGCATTTTTCTGATAATTAGTGATGTGGAGCATTTTTTCATAGGCTTGTTGGCTGCTTCTTTTGAGCAGCTTCTGTTCCTATGCTTTGTCCATTTTTTAATGGGGTTGTTTGGTTTTCGCTTGTTGATTTAAGTTTCTCATATATTCTGCATATTAGACCTTTGTCAGATGCATAGTTTGTGAATATTCTTTCCCATTCTGTAGATTGTCTGTTTACTCTGTTGATAGGTTCTTTTGCTGTGCAAAAGCTCTTTAGTTTAATTAGGTTCCATTTGTCAATTTTTCTTTTTGTTGCAATTGCTTTTCAAGAATTAACCATAAATTCTTTCTCAAGGCTGATGCTGAGAAGGGTATTTCCCAGGTTTTCTTGTATAATTTTTATAGTTTGAGGTCTTACATTTAAACTCTTAACATATCTTAATTTTTGTATATGGTGAAAAGTAGGGGTCCAGTTTTATTCTTCTGCATATGGCTAGCCAGTTATCCCAGCACCATTTAATGAATAGGAACTCTTTTCCCTACTGTTTATTTTTGTTGACCTTTTCAAAGATCAGTTTGTTGTGTGAGGCTTTATGTCTGGGTTATCTATTCTGTTCCATCAGTCTATGTGTCTGTGTTTGTACCATTACCAAGCTGCTTTGTTTGTTGTAGACTTATAGTATAGTTTGAAGTCGGGTAATGTGAGTAATGTCATGTCTCTGGCTTTATTCTTTTTGCTTAGGATTGCTTTGGCTATTTGGGGTTTCTTTTTGGTTCCATATGAATTTTAGATTATGAAAAATGACATTGGTAGTTGTATAGGAACAGTGTTGAATCTGTAAATTGCTTTGGGCAGTATGATCACTTTAATGCTATTGATTCTTTTGATCCATGAGCATGGAATGTTTTTCTATTTGTGTCATCTATGACTTCTCTCAGCAATATTTTGTGGTTCTCCTTGTAGAGAGCTTTTATCTCTTTTGTTAGATGTATTTCTAGGTATTTTATTTTGCTGTGTGGCTATTTTGAATTGTATTGCATTTTTGATTTGTCTCTCAGCTTGAACAGTATTGGTTTATAGAAATGCTACCGATTTTTGTACATTGATTTTGTATCCTGAAACTTTACTGAAATATTTCATCAGTTCTAAAAGTCTTTTGGCAGAGTGTCTAGGATATTGTATCAGTAGAGTTATATTGTCAGTGAAGAGAGATAATTTGACTTCTTTTTCTAATTGGATGCCTCTTATTTCTTTCTCTTGCCTGATTGCTCTAAGACTTCCAGTACCATGCTGAATAGGAGTTATAATCGTGGACCTCTTTGTCTTGTTCCTGTTATTAAGAGGAATTACTCTAGTATTTGCTCATTCAGCATGATGTTGGCTGTGGGTTTGTCATAGATGGCTTTTATTATTTTGAAGTATGTTCCTTCAATGCTTACTTTGTTGAGGGTTTTTATCATAAAAGGATGTTGGATTTTATTGAAAGCTTTCTCTGTGTCTCTTAAGATGATCATAAGGATTTTGTTTTTAATTTGGTTTATGTGGTGAATCACATTTATTGATTTGCGTATGTTGAACCAACATTGGATCCCAGGAATAAAGCCTTCTTGATTGTGATGAATTACTGTTTATTTATTTAGAGACAGAGTCTCACTCTGTTGCCCAGGCTAGAGTGCAGTGGTGCTGTTTCAGTTCACTGCAACCCCCACCTCCCAGGTTTAAGCAAGTCTCATGTCTCAGCCTCCCAAGTAGCTGGGATTATAGGTGAATGCCACCATGCCTGACAAATTTTTGTATTTTTGGTAGAGACAGGGTTTCACCATGTTGGCCAGGCTGGTCTCCAACTCTTGACCTCAGGTGATCCACCTGCCTCCGCCTCCCAAAGTGTTAGGATTATAGGCGTGAGCCACTGCGCCCAGCCTGATTACCTTTAGATGTGCTATTGGATTTCGTTTGCTTGAATTTTGTTGAAGATTTTTGCATCTATATTCATTGGGAGTATTGGCCTGTAGTTTGTTGTTGTTGTGTCTTTGCCAGGTTTTGGTATCAAGGTGATGCTGACTTTGTAAAAGGAATTAGGGAGAATCTGTTTTTCATCCTTTTGGAATAGTTTCAGTAGAAGTGGTTGCAGTTCTTCTTTGTACATCTGGTAGAATTTGAATCCATCTGGTCCAGGGCTTTGGGTTTGTTTGTTTGTTTGTTTGGGTTTTTTGGTTGCTAAGCTTTTTTTTTAAATTACTTATTTAATTTCAGAACTCAATATCTGTCTGTTCAGGGTTTCAATTTCTTCCTGATTAGATATTGCAAGGCTGTGTGTTTCCAGTAATTTATCAGTTTTCTCTAAATTTTCTGCTTTGTATGCTTAAAGGTGTTCATATCATTCTCTTAGGATCTTCCATATTTCTGTGATACCAGTTGTAATGTCACCTTTGTTGTTTGGACTATGCTCATTTGGATCTTCTCCCTTTTTCTCTTTGTTTACCTAGTAGTCTACTGATCTCGTTTATCCCTTTAAAGTTTGTTGATTTTTTGTATGAAATTTTCCGTCTCAATTTTGTTCAGTTCTCTTCTGATTTTAGTTATTTATTTTCCAGATGTGGTGTTTGATCTTGAATTTGCAACCTTTCTAACTTCTTGATGTAGATGTTTATCACTACAAACTTTCCTTTTAACACTACTTTTGCTGCACACCAACACCTCTGGCTTTTTGGTATGTTGTGTCTCTATTTTCATTTGTTTCAAAGATTTTTGTTTATTTCCTCCTAAATTTTATTGTTTATGCAAAAGTGATTCAGGAGCAAGTCGTTTGATTTCCATGTAATTGCATGGTTTGACGAGATCTTTTGGTATTGATTTCTATTTTCTTTCTACTGTGGTCCAAGAGTATGGTTGGCATGATTTCAATTTTTTTAGTTTCTTGAGACTTGCTTTATGCCCAAGCATGTGGTCAATCTTAGAGTATGTTCTGTGTGCAGATGAGAAGAATATATATTCTATTGGTTGTTGGGTATTCTGTAGACATCTGTTAGGTCCAATTGGTCAAGTGGTAAATTTAAGTTCAGAATTTCTTTGTTAGTTCTCTGCCTTCATGATCTGTCTAAAGCTACATCAGTGGAGTGTTGAAGTCACCCACTATTATTGTGTGGCTAATGCTTTTTGTACATCTAGAAATGCTTGTTTTATGAATATGAGTGCTCCGATGTTGGGTGTATATATATTTAAAATAGCTAAGTGGTCTAGTTGAAATGATCCTTTTATCATTATTTAATGCCCTTCTTTGTCCCTTTTTACTGTTGTTGGTTTAACATCTGTTCTATCTGATATAAAAATAGTAATCCTGTTCTTTTCTGTTTTCCATTTGCATGACAGATTATTCTACAACCCTTTACATTGAGTCTTTGAGTGTCATTAAAAGTAAGATGGGTCTCCTGAAGATAGGAGTAGAAGGATCTTGGTTTTTTTATTCAACTTGCCACTCTATGCCTTTTAAGTGGGAGGCTTAGACTATTTACATTGAATATTAGTATTGATATGTGAGGTGTTGATCCTATCATGAAGTTGTTAGCCTGCTGCTTTGTAGTTTCTATTGCATAGTTGCTTTGTAGGGTCTGTGGGCTATGTACTTAAGTGTGTTTTTGTAGTAGCAGGTATTTTTATTTCATTTTCAAGTTTAGAATACCCATAATGATCTGTTGTAGGTCTAGTCTAGTGGTAACAAATTCTCTTAGTAATTGCTTGTCTGGAAAAGATTTTATTTCTCCTTTGCTAGTGCTTTGATGGGATATGAAATTCTTCATGGGAATTTCTTTTCTTTGAGAATGCCATAAATAAGCTGCCAATCTCTTCTGCTTTTTAAGATTTCTGCTGAGAAGTACACTGGTAGCCTGATGGGGTTTTCCTGGTACATAAGTTGACCTTCTTCTCTGTCTTTAAGGTTTTTCTTTAATGTTAACCTTGGATAGTCTGGTGACCATATGCCTTGGTGATGTTTGTTTTGTATAGTATCTTGCAAGTGTTCAATGCTTTTTTTTTTTTTTTTTAAATCTAGATATCTTCTTCTCTAGCAATATTAGGGAAATGTTTTGAATTATTCCCTCAAATACATTTCCCAGCTTGTTTATTTTTCCCCCTTCTCTCTCAGGAATGCCAATTATTCATAGGTTTGGTCACATTACATAGTCACATATTTCTTAAATACTTTGTTTTTTATAATTCTTTTTTTTCTTTATTTTTATTTAATGGTTAGTTGAAAAGACAGGTCTTCAAGCTCTGAATTTTTTTCTTCTTGGTCTAATCTATAGACTAAGCTTTGAATTGTATTTTAAAATTCTTTAAGTGTGTTTTTCAATTCCAGAAGCCCTGATTGATTTCTTTTTAAGATGCTTATCTCTTCCCTCATTTTCTGGATTGATTTAGAAGTTTTTTTGTGTGTTGATTTTCAAACTTGTCTTGGATCTTGTTTAGCTTCTTTGCCATCCATATTTTACATTCTTTATCTGTCATTTCTTAGCTTCCATTTCTGTTAGGGACCATTGCTGGAGACATAGTGTGATCCTTTGGTGGTGTCACATCATTCAGATTTTTCATGGTGCCAGAATTCCTGCGCTGGTTTCTTTTTGGCTTAAGCCACTGGCACTTCTAATTTTTGTGCTAATTTTCATGTGGATAGGATGTTTTTTTCTTTTCTTTTCCCACCTCAATAGGGGGTATGACTGTAGAGAATATTAGGTAGGGTCTTTGGCTTCACTTCTATTGTCCTATGTCCTTCTGTTATCAGGCTATGTGTTTGAACCTTTTCAACTGGCATAGATGGCACTTATGGGAAAGAGCAAGCTGAGACCAACATAGATGGATATCTACTTGATCCTTGTTTACTGGAAGGAGCTCTCTGTTGCCTCAGGTAATGGGCTGATATGTGGAGCAGACAGTGATCTGAGCTCCCTCCTCAGGCCTAGAAGGAGGGGAACACGATAGGTGGGGCCACACAGGGCAGACCCACGCATGGGTCCCCCAGTGGCAGGTACAAGCACCAGTGTTGAGTGGGTCCCACTGTGTGGCCACAAGCACCCAGAAGTGTGCCTAGGTGTAGAGACGGGAAATCACCTTAGCCTCAAGTTCTCTGCATGAGGAGGGGAGGTGGTCTAAATTCCTGCTTCTGGGGAACGGGTGCTCTAGATGCCCAGAAAGCTTTCTGGGCATAGAGCATAGGGAGCGCCACTGCATCACAATCTCTACACAAACATGATGGTGTGGCTCAGGCTGCTGATTCAGGTGGGTGAGTGACCTGAATGCCTAGAGTTATGCCTGTGTTAGGAGCTGGGATGGCCCAGCTTCACCATGGTCACTACATAACAAAGGGTAGGGCAGCTAAGGCCATTGATCCAGGTGAGTGGGAGCTCCAGCTGCCTAGAGATCTGCCTGGATGTGGAGATTAAAGGGCCCCCCTGCATATGATAGCTTTTCGATTCCAACTTACCCCTCAGATGTAATAGCTCTTATCAAGAGTGGGTCGGTTGAGTATTATTTTAGAAATCATTTGTAGACTTAAACATATATCTTTACTCTTTCAACAATGTTTACAAAAATTCAATTTCCTAAATTAAATTATTTACTACTTAAAATATCTAGAGACTCTTAATGATGGGAATACAGTTGGCTATCTAATATAATTTGGTTTGCAAGGGGCAGCCATCTGATTACTTTTAGAAACAAAAATATCCTGTTTTATCATTACATATTGAATGCTTTTATCAAAATAGGACATATAGCTATTAAATGTACACAAGTGTACAAATATTATGTATCCATTACACATTTTCTTGGTATTCACTTCTTCCAGTTTATTGAGAGACTCCAAAGATACATTTTTACATATTTAAGGATGTTAGACATCATTTTTTTCTCACTTGACATATGGAATCCTCTAAAGTCACCACCTTGTTTATCATTATCACTGAACATAGTCACAGGCTTGAGATTGTGCCAGGCATGCACAACTCTGTTTTTAGTCACTGTGTTCCAAGCATTGGCAACAGCATATATAGCATCCTTCATGCTAAACTCCTTTGAGAACCTTTCACACCCATGCCTTTGTTTACTGCTGCTAGCAGGCATTCGAGAAAGTATTTTTATATATACTTTTCATTGATCTAAGGATATCCTGGTCACATGGAATTAATGAAGTCACATTTGGGGAAAGTACATGGCATAAATATTATTTTTGATAAAAATTTTACCTGGAGAATGAGCAGAACAGTTGTCAAGGAATTACAAAATCTTATAGTTATCATCCAGTCTGGCTTCCCTGCAGTGAGCATGAGCTGTTGGTACAACACATTTGTGAAACCTATCAGAAAAGATGGCTGTGGAGATTCATGCCTTTTTTAGCATAATTATAAACTGGTAAAAAATTTACTCCTTTAACACAAAGAGGACACAATCTTATTCCTATCACAGCAGGTTTATGCTTATGCATGCCTGTTGCATTAGCACATCCCAGCAATTATTCTATTCTTGGCATTCTTAATTCCTAAAAAGGCTCTCTCATGGGCTGTTAATCGGTGTCTTTCTGGGGCAATAATACTGAAACAAAGATGTTTTGTCAGCTGTATAAACTTGTTATGGCATCAGACTTTTATCAGCAATGACCTGGCAAACTTGTCAATGAATCTGCTCCTTTGTGATCAGCAGATGCTTTATCACCACAATTTTTTAAAAATGTAATGCTATTATTTCTTAAGTTTCTACAATCATTCTGTTGAATATTCACATTTCTTTTCAATTTTTAGTTAGTTGTGATAAATGTTTGCTTTTTTATAATCTGCATACCATTAAGTGTCATGTGTTCACTGTGACAGTAACAGATTCACTATTTTAATACACAATCAAGATCTTCATTTTTAGCATTATGCAGTGTTTTTCTATTTTTTTACTTACTTCTGTTTATCACTGTCATGATAGAACTTCGAGAATTTATCCTTCTGTTTCTTCTGGTCATATATGTTGGTCATTCTAACACAATACTTTTCCTTACAGCATTTCATACTTATACCCCAGTCCAATGTCTCCAACACCTTGATTTTCTGTGCTATAAATGAGTATAAATGCTTCTTCTTTTTCTTATCATTGTTACTCATAAGGGCATCTGTGGGCCTTTTTGATATTTTCAACAATATCTTTACACCACAAGCAAAAAAAATGCATTAAGTAATTCATGTAGGACTTAGCCTCATGTAGGGCATGATGGGAACCGTCTGTTGGCATATCCAGCCTGGACATCTGCCATATTATTACCTTTTGTGAGAGTGCTCATGTGGAGGAATCTGAGCATTCAAGTAAAAGATGCATCACAGCTTAAGGGGTCTGGGAAAGTCTTTTTTCCCTTGGGAATGTTGAATAAACTGTTTGTTGTGTGCATGCATTCTGACTGCCACCTGTAACATGAAGTCAGATGTGGAATTTTCTATTTGTTATGTGATGTCAGTGCTCAGAAAGTTTCAGCCTGCGGAGCATTTTGGACTTCTGATTTTCAGATTAGAAATGCTCAATATCTATCAAACAAAACCATAAGCAGAATTACAGATTAAAAAAGAAAAACAGAATTAACAGTAAAAAATGCATTCAAAATAAAAAGGATAACTTTAACTTACATATATTAGAAATGGACAGATCAAGCATATAAAACCAGAAAGGCTAGAGATGTGGGCATGGTAGCTCACACCTATAATCTTAGCAGTTTTGGAGGCCAGCCAAGGTGGGAGGATCACTTGAGCCCAGGACTTCAAGGCCAGCCTGGACAACATAGTAAGATCCCATTTCTAAAAAAATTAAAAATTTAAAAAGTAGAGAATATTTGAGCAAAACCATTAGAAACAGAAAGAGGAGAAAAAAATGGAAAACTCTTCACCAAACTGAGACAGTACATTATTTTTAAGCAACTATATAGTATTTCTAAAAAATAGCTGCATAATACATTGCAAAAGAAAAATGAAAATTTAAAAACAATGACAACTCACACAATTTTCTTGTCCAACATTATTTAATTAGAATGAGTTAGATTTAAATAAAAGGGATAATTTTCAGTAAGAATAATGTTACAATAATAGGAAATTGAAGATATAAGATTAGTTATGGTGACAATATTTACACTGACAACTTACAAAGAGCCTAGAAGCAGACTTTTTTTTTTTTTTTTTTTTGAGACGGAGTCTCGCTCTGTCGCCCAGGCTGGAGTGCAGTGGGGCGATCTTGGTTCACTGCAAGCTCCGCCTCCCGGGTTCACGCCATTCTCCTGCCTCAGCCTCCCGAGTAGCTGGGACTACAGGTGCCTGCCACCATGCCTGGCTAATTTTTTGTATTTTTTAGTACAGACATGGTTTTGCCGTGTTAGCCAGGATGGTCTCGATCTCTTGACCTCGTGATCCGCCCACCTCGGCCTCCCAAAGTGCTGGGATTACAGGCTTGAGCCACTGCACCCGGCCCCAGAAGCTGACTTTTTAACCCCATTTAATGGATCAGAAATCTGAGTATAAAATAGGTGAAATAACTTGCCTAAAGTCACACAGGCAGAAATTAAATCTGTATCTGTTGACTTCTGAATTTTTTCACCATAGAAGCATAAGCAGCCACATGTTAATAGATTGAGAATTTTAAAACTACAATTTTTAAATTAATAAACTTTATAAAGAGTTTAAGGTTCACAGTAAAATTGGGCAGGAAATACACAGAGGACAAATATAGCTCCTGTCCCCACACATGCACAGCCTCCCTAGTTGTGCATATCAACATCCTGCACCACCGTAGTACGTATTTTGTAATAGATGAACCTACATTGATTTATCTCCATACATTACATTAGAGTTCACTGTTAGTGCTATGCATCCTATGGGTTTTGATAAATGTATAATAACATGTATTCACCACTGTAATAGCATACAGAATAGATTTACTGCCTTCAATCCTCTGTGCTTTCCCTGTTTATCACTCCTTCCCTGCTAACTGCTAGAAACCACTGACCTTTTTACTGTCTCCATAATTTTTCCTTTTCCAGAAGCTCATATGGGTGGAATCATATATATGTAACCTTTTCACTTTGGCTTCTTGCACTTATAAGATGCATTTAAGTTTCTTTCATGTCTTCCATGGCGTCATAGCTCATATTTTTTTAGTACTGAATAATATTCCATTGTCAGATGTACCACAGTTTATCCTTTCACCTTCTGAAGAACATTTTGGTTCCTTCCAAGTTTTGTCAGTTATAAATAAGGCCGCTATAAACATTCATGTGCAAGTTTTTATGGGCCGTAAATTTTCAATTCGTTTGGGTAAACAGCAAAGAGTGCAATTGTTGGATCATATTGTAAGACTATGTTTAGTTTTATAAGAAACTGCCAATCTCTTTTCCAAAGTGGTTTTATCATTTTGCATTCCCATAAGAAATAAAGGAAAGTTCCTGCTGTACCTCATCCTTTCTAGCATTTGGTGTTGTCAGCGTTCTGGATTTTGGCCATTCTAAAAGGTGAATAGTGATATCTCATTTTTTTTTTTTATTATACTTTAAGTTCTAGGGTACATGTGCACAATGTGCGGGTTTGTTACATATGTATACATGTGCCACGTTGGTGTGCTGCACCCATTAATTTGTCATTTACATTAGGTATATCTCCTAATGCTATCCCTCCCCCATCCCCCAACCCCACAACAGGCCCCAGTGTGTGATGTTCCCCCTCCTGTGTCCAAGTGTTTTCATTGTTCAATTCCTATACTATGCAGACATAAAAAAGGATGAATTAATGTCCTTTGTAGGGACATGGATGAAGCTGGAAACCATCATTCTCAGCAAACTATCGCAAGGACAAAAAACCAAACACCGCATGTTCTCACTCATTATTGTTTTAATTTGCATTTCCCAGATGACATATGATGTGGAACATCTTTTTATATACTTATTTACAATCTGTATACCTTCTTTGGTGAGGTGTCTGATCAGGCCTTTGGTTATTTTATTAATAAGTTGTTCATTTTCTTATTAAGTTTTAAGTGTTTTTTGCATATTTTGGATAATAGTCTTTTGTGGGTCTCTTGAAAATATTTTCTCAGTCTGGTTTATCCTTCAATTCTCTTCAAAATATCTTTTACACAGCAGAAGTTTTCAGTTTTAAGAAGGTCCAACTTATTCTTTCTTTCATGGATTGTGCCTTTAATATATATCTAAAATGTCATAGCCATACCTGAGATCATATAGATTGTCTCCTATATTATACAGCTTTGCGTTTTACATTTAGGTCTATGACTCATTTTGAATTAATTTTTGTGAATGGTGTAGATTCTTTGTCTACATTTTTTTTGAATGTGAATTTTCAGTTGTTTTAGCAATATTTATTGAAAAGATTACCTTTGCTCCATCATACTGCCTTTGCTCTTTTGTCAAAGATCAGTAGACTACATGTGGGTCTATTTCTGAGGTCTCTACTCTGTTCACGGATCTATGTGTTCATTTATTTGCCAGAATGCCATTTACTTGAATACTGTAGCTTTACATTATGTATTGAAGTCAGTCAGTCATCTGTTCATCTCTTTCAACATTGAATTTGCTCTTCTGATCTTTTGCCTCTATATAAATTTTAGAATCAGTTTTTGATAACCACAAAATAACCTGCTAAGATATTGATTGGAATTGAATAGAATCAAGAGATATAGTTGGAAAACACTGACATCTGGACAATTTTGAGTCTTACTATCCTTCAGCATGGAATAATTTCTATTTATTTAGTTCTTCTATCATTTTTCATCATATTTTGTAGTTTTCCTCATATAGATCTTATACTATATTTTTAGATTTATATCAAATTATTACATATTTTGGGTGCTAATGTAAATAGTATAGTGTTTTTAATTTCAATTTGCACTTGGCCTTTACTGACATATAGGAAAGTGGTTGGCTTTTATATATATTGAGTATGTATTTTGCAAACTTGCTATAATGACTTATTAGTTTCAGATGGTCTTTTGTTTATTATTTTGAATTTTTACACTCATGTTCATGTCATGTGAGAGAAAAAGATAACTTTATTTCTTCCTTCCCAATCATTATAACTTTCTTTTTTGGTCTTACTGAATTAGTTAGGAATTCCAGTATGATGTTGAAAAACAGTGATGAGAGGAAATACCTTGATCCTGATATTAGTGGGAAAGCTTTAAGTTTCCACCATTAAATACGATGCTAGCTGTGGGTAATTTGAAGATGTTCTCCAAGTTGAGGGAGTTCCCTTCTATTCCTAGTTATGATAATAAATTGGTGTTAGATTTTGTCAAATACTTTTTCTGCATCCATTGATATAGTCATGTGATTTTTCTCTTAACCTGTGGACATGGTGGATTACATTAATTGACTTTAAACAATCACTTTCACCTCAAAACTGGATATTAGCATTTTTAAAAGATACTTTTGCTAAATTAAAAATAAACACTAATTCCCTGTTGATATTCAAATCCTTTGGAGGTGACGAATTTCAGAAAGGAACGGTTTGTAGGTTTTTTTGTTTTGTTTTAATCTTTAATTTTTGTGGGCACATAGTAGGTGTATATATTTATGGGCTATATGACATATTTTGGCACAGGCATGCAATGTGCAATAATCAAATCGTGGAAAGTTGGGTATCCATCTCCTCAAGAATTTATGCTTTGTGTTACAATCAAATTATACTCTTTTAGTTACTTTAAAATGTGCGTTATTGACTGTAGTCATACTGTTGTGCTATCAAATACTAGGTCTTATTCTTTCTCTCTCTTTTTTTTTTAACCCATTAACCATCCCCACCTCTACTGATCTTCCCACCCTTTGTAGCCTTTGGTAACCATCTTTTTACTCTATATCTCCATGAGTTCAATTGTTTTGATTTTTATTTCCTACAAATAAGTGAAACTGTGACATGTTTGTCTTTCTGTGACTGGGGTATTTTACTTAACATAATGTCTTCCATTTTCATCCATGTTGTTGCAAATGACAATATCTCATTCTTTTTTATGGCTGAATAGTACTCCATTGTGTATATGTACTACATTTTATCTATCCATTTATCTGTTGGTGCACACTTAGGTTGCTTCCACATCTTGGCTATTGTGAACAGTGCTGCAACAAATATGGAGTGCAAATACCTCTTCAATATACTGATTTCTTTACTTTTGGGTATATATCCAGGAATGGTATTGCTGGATCATATGGTACCTCTATTTTTAGCTTTCTGAAGAACCTCCAAACTGTTCTTCATAGTGGTCGTGCTAATTTAAATTCTGACCAAGAGTGTATGAAGGTTCCGCTTTCTCCACATTCTCACCAATATTTGCTAGTGCCTGACATTTGGATAAAAGCATTTTAACTGGGGTGAGATAATATGTCATTGTAGTTTTGATTTGCATTTCTTTGATGATTAATGATGTTGAGCACCTTTTCATATGCCTGGTTGCCATTTGTACATCATCTTTTGAGAAATGTCCATTCAACTCTTTTGCCCATTTTCTGATCGGATTATTCAATTTTTTTCCTATAGAGTTGTTTGAACTTCTTATATATTCTGGTTATTAATCCCTTGTCAGATGGGTAGTTTGTAAATATTTTCTCCCATTCTGTGGGTTGTCTGTCCTGTGGGTTGTCTCTTCACTTTGTTGATTTTTTTTCCTTTGCTGTACGGAAACTTGTTGCCTTAATATGATCTCATTTGTCCATTTTTATATATATTTTTGTGTGTTTTTAGCTTTCTTAGTCACCCATTTTTTTGAATTAATTTTTGTGAATGGTGTAGATTCTTTGTCTAGAGCTCTGGCATTGGCAAATTAATCATGGTGTTTCTAGAAGTGAAATAGATAGGAAGCCTACTGCATTCTTACTTAATTTGTATAAGCAGAAAACTTCTAGGTCGAGTGGACAAAATACTAATTTGAATTATAAAAATAGAGAATCATGGGCCCTCAATCAATTTCCAGACTTGAATCAGTTTACAGTTTACAGACCCAGAACCCCTTGTGTGAAGGTGTCAGAGATGTGTGAACCAAAGTAACTCCATCTTAAATATTCGCTGGGTAAAATGAGACTAAAACCTACTGGGCAGCATTCCCAGATGGTTAAGGCATTTGAACGAACAGGATGAGATAGGAGGTCAGCACAACGTAAAGGTCATAAAGACCTTGCTGATAAAACAGCTTGCAGTAAAGGAGCCAGTCAAAACCCACCAAAACCAAAATGGTGACAAGAGTGACCTCTGGTAGTCATCACTGCTACACTCCCACCAGTGCCATGACATTTTACAAATGCCATAGCAATGTCAAGAAGTTACCCTATATGGTCTAAAAAGGGGAGGCATGAATAATCCACCCCTTGTTTAGCATATCGTCAAGAAATAACCATAAAAATGGGCAACCAGCAGGCTTCAGGGCTGCTCTGTCTATGGAGTAGCCATTCTTTTATTCCTTTACTTTTTTAAATAAATTTGCTTTTGCTTTGCACTGTGGACTCACCCTAAATTCTTTCTTGCATGAGACTCAAGAACCCTCTCTTGAGGTCTGGATTGGGACCGCTTTCCTGTAACAAAGGGAGGCTAGTTCCCCTTGAGGAAGGACCCCACTACCGACAGTTTATGCTGTTAATCCTCCTCTCATCCTTCCCAAAGGAGACTTCTGGCCTCTTAACCAGGGTAACTGTGCACTGGGGAAAGGGAAATAATCAGACCTTTCAAGGACTACTGGACACTGACTCTGAGCTGACGTTTGATTCTAAGGGACCCAAAACATCATTGTGGTCCTCTAGTTAAAGTAGGGGCTTTTGGGACTCAGGTAATTGAGTTTCAACTAAGGTCCAACTTACACTGGGGCCAGTGGGTCCCTGGGCTCATGCTGTGGTCATTTCCTCCAGTGCCAGGATACATAATTGGCATACACATACTTAGCAGGTGGGCAGAATCCCACATTGGCTCCATGATTGGTAGTGTCATGGCTATTATTGTGGAAAAAGCCAAATGGAAGCCATCAGTACTGCCTCTACCTGGAAAAATAGTAAATCAAAAACAATATCACATCTGTGGAGGGATTGCAGAGATTAGTGCCACCATAAAGGACTTGAAAGACACATAAGTGGTGATTCCCACCACATCCCTGTTCAACTCTATTTGGCCTGTGCAGAAGACAGATAGATCTTGGAGGATGACAGTAGATTATTGTAAGCTAATCCAAGTGGTTACTCCAATTGTAGCTGCTGTACCAGATGTGGATTCATTGCTTGAGCAAATTAACACATCTACTGGTACCTGGTTTACAGCCATTGATTTGGTGAATGCTTTTTTCTCCATTCCTGTCCATAAGGCCCACCAGAAGCAATTTGCCTTCAGATGGCAAGGCCAGCAATATACCTTCACTGTCCTACCTTAGGCGTATATCAACTCTCTGACTTTGTGTCATAATCTTGTTTGCAGAGATTTTGATCACATTTCCTTTCCACAAGGTATCACGCTGGTTCATTACACTGATGACATTATGCTGATTGGATCCAGTAAGTAAGAAGTAGCAAACACACTGGGCTTATTGATGACACATTTGCATGCCAGGGGATTGGAAATTATTCCAACTAAATTTCAGGGACCTTCTATCTCAGTAAAATTTTCTGGGAGTCCAGAGACGTAGGACATGTCAAGATATTACTTCTAAGGTGAAGGATAAATTGCTGCATTTGGCTCCTCCTACAACCAAGAAAGAGGCACAACGCCTGGTGGACCTATTTGGATTTTAGAGACAACATATTCCTCATTTGGGTGTGTTATTAAAGCCCATTTATCAAGTGACCCAAAAGGATGCCAGTTTTGAGTGGGGTCCAGAATAGGAGAAGCCTCTGCAACAGGTCCAGGCTACTGTGCAAGCTGCTCTGCCACTTGGGCCATATATCTCAGCAGATCCAATGGTTCTTGATGTGTCAGTGGCAGATAGGGATGCTGTTTGGAGCCTTTGACAGGCCCCCATAGGTGAATCACAGTGGAGGCCTCTAAGATTTTGGAGCAAGGTCCTGCCATCTTCTGCAGATAACTACTCTCCTTTTGTGAGACAGCTCTTGACTTGTTACTGGGCTTTGGTGGAATGAACATTTGACTATGGGTCATCAAGTCAACATATGACATGAACTGCGTGTCATGAACTGGGTGCTTTCTGACCCACCTAGCCATAAAGTTGGCCATGCACAGCAGCATTCCATCATCCAATGGAAGTGGTATACATATGATCTGGCTCGAGCAGGTCTTGAGGGCACTAGTAAATTACATGAGGAAGTGGCTCAAATGTCCATGGTCCCCACTCGTGCTACCATATCTTCTCTCTCCCAGTCTGCATGGATGGCCTCATGGAGAATTCCTTATGATCAATTGACAGAGAAAGAGAAGACTAGGGCCTAGTTTACAGATGGCTCTGCATGATCTGCAGGCACCACCTGATAGTGGACAGCTGCAACACTACAGCCCCTTTCTAGGGCATTCCTGAAGGACAGTGGCAAAGCAAAATCTTCTCAGTGGGCAGAACTTCGAGCAGTGCACCTGGTTGTATGCTTTGCTTGGAAGTAGAAATGGTCAGATGTGTGGTTACATACTGATTCATGGGCTGGAGCCAATTGTTTTGCTGTATGGTCAGGGACGTGGAAGAACCATGAGTTGAAAATTGGTGACAAAGAAATTTGGGGAAGAGTTATGTGAATGGACCTCTCTGAGTGTTCAAAAACTGTGAAGATATTGTATCTCATGTGAGTGCTCACCAAAAAGTGACCTCAGCAGAGGAGGATTTTAATAATCAAGTGGATAGAATGATTTGTTCTGTGGGCACTACTCAGCCTCTTTCCTCAGCCAACCCTGTCATCACCTAATGGGCTCATGAACAAAGTAGCTATGGTGGCAGGGATGGAGGTTACACATGGGCTCAGCAACATGGACTTTCATTCACCAAAGCTGACCTGGGTACGACCACCTCTGAGTGCCCAATTTGCCAGCAGCGGAAACCAACACTGAGCCCTCAATATGACACCATTCCTCAGGGTGATCAACTAACTACTTGCTGGCAGGTTGGTTATATTGGACCCCTTGCATCATGGAAAGGGCAGTGGTTTGTTCTCACTGGAATAGACACTTACTGTGGATATGGTTTTGCCTATCCTGCATGCAATGCTTCTGCCAAGACTATCATCTGTGAATGCCTTATCCACTGTCACCAGTATTCCACATAGCCTCTGACCAAGGCACTCACATTACGGCTAAAGAAGTGCAGTGATGGGCTCATGCTCATGGAATTCCCTGGTCTTACCATGTTCCCCATCATCCTGAAGCAGCTGGATTGATAGACTGGTGGAATGGCTTTTTGAAGTTAAAATTACAATGCCAACTAGGTGACAATAGTTAGCAGGACTGAGATTAAGTTCTCCAGAAGGCCATGTATTCTCTGAATCAGTGTCCAATATACGATACTGTTTCTCCCATGGATCCAGGAATCAAGGGGTGGAAGTGGAAGTGGCACCACTCGTCATCACCCCTAGTGACCCAATAGCAAAATTTTTGCTTCCTGTTCCCACAACATTACATTCTACTTACCTAGAGTCTTAGTTCAAGAGGGAAGAATGCTGCCACCAGTAGACACAACAATGATTCCATTTAACTGGAAGTTAAGATTGCCACTTGGCCACTTTGGGCTCCTCTTATCTCTAAGTCAACAGGCTAAGAAGAGAGTTACAGTGTTGGCTGAGGTGATTGACCCAGACTATCAAGATGAAATGGATCTGCTACTCCACAATGGAGATAAGGAAGAGTATGTATGGAATACAGGAGATCCATCAGGGCATCTCTTAGTATTACCACCTCCTGTGATTAAGGTCAATGAGCAACTACAACAACTCGACCCACGCTGAATTACAAATGGCCAGACCCTTCAGGAATGAAGGTTTGGATCGCCCCACCAGGTAAAAAACCATGACCAGCTGAGGAGGTGTTTGCTGTAGGCAAAGGGAATACAGAATGTGTAGTAGAAGAAGGCAGTCATCAATTCCAGCTACAACCACATAACCAGTTGCAGAAATGAGGACTGTAATTGTCATGAGTATTTCCTCCTTATTTTGTTAAGAATGTGTTTGTGCATGTATACACTTGTACTAAGAGAATATATTTTATTTCCTTTTTTCCTTTATCATGTGACATAAGATTTATTGACTTCATATCAGCATTTAAGTGTTGTTAACTTTATGTAATAGCATTTAAGTTAAGGATCAGTGTGCTTCCGGTAGTACAAAGGAAAGCTGCATTATGTTAGGCATAATTATGACCTTATTATTGTCTTTATTTGAGGATTATGTATGATTTCAGGAGATGTGTATGGGCTTAAGTTGACAATGGGTGGACTTGGGATGATTAATATTGAGTGTCAAGTTGATTGAATTGAAAGATGCAATGTATCATTCCTTCATGTGTCCGTGAGGGTGTTGCCAAAGGAGACTAACATTTAAGTGAGTGGACTGCAAGAGGCAGACCCACTCTCAATCTGGGTGGGAACCATCTAATTAGCTGCCAGTGCAGCTAGAATAAAGCGAGCAGAAGAAGATGGAAAGAGCAGACTTGCTGAGTCTTCTAGCCTTCATCTTTCTCCTGTGGTGGATGTTTCCTGCCCTCAAATATTGAACTCCAAGTTCTTAAGCTTTTGGACTCTTGTACATATACCAGTGGTTTGCCAGGGGCTCTTGGTATTTAGCCACAGACTGCAGGCTCTACTGTCAGCTTCCCTACTTTCGAGGTTTTGAGACTCAGACTAGCTTCCTTGTTCCTCAGCTTGCAGATGACCTATTGTGGCACTTCACCTTGTGATCATGTGAGTCAGTACTCTTTAATAAACTCCTCTTTACATATACATCTATCCTATTAGTGTTGTCCCTCTAGAGAACCGTGACTAATACAGTTTGGATATTTGTTCCCTCCAAATCTCATGTTGAAATATAATTCCCATTGTTAGAGGTGGGTCCTGGTGGAGATGCTTAGATCATGTGGGCAGATATCTCATGAATGGCTTAGTGCCATCCCCTTGGGGATGAATGAGTTCATAAAAGTTCTCATTGTTTAAAAGTGTGTGGCACCTCCATGCTCCCTCTCTTGCTTCCATTCTATGTGATGTCTCCATTCTCTCTTTGCCTTCTGCCATGATTGTAAGGTTCCTGAGGCCCTTCCCAGAAGCAAATACTGAAGCCATGCTGTTACAGCCTACAGAGCAGTAAGCCAATTAAACCTCTTTTCTTTACAGATCACACAGCCTCTGTTATTTCTTTACAGAAATGTAAGAATGGCCTAATACAGAAAATTGATACTGGGGGGTGGAAAGTTGCTATACAGATAACTGAAAATGTGGAAGCAGATTTGGAACTGGGTAGCAGGCAGTTCCTGCTTGCTTGGAGCTTGGAGGTCTCAGAAGACAGAAAGATGAGGGAAAGTTTGGATCTTGAGACTAGTTAAATGGTTTTGACCAAAATACTGATAGTGATACAGACAATGAAGATCAGGCTGATGAGGTCTCAGATGAAAATTAACTTACTGGAACTGGAACAAAGGCCACACATGTTATGCCTTAGCAAAGAGCTTGGCTTCATTGTATTCATGCCTTATGGATCTGAGAAAGTTTGAATTTAAGAGCGATGACCTAGGGTATCTGGCAGAAGAAATTTCTAAGCTGCAAAGTATTCAAGATGTTGCTTAGAGTGTAAAACTTTGGAAAAGTTCCAGCCTAGCCATGTTGTAGAAAAGAAAAGCCCATTTTCTGGTGAAGAGTCCAAGCAGGCTATGGAGAAACCACTTGCTTGAGAGATTAGTGTGACTAAAAGGGATTAGAGTGCTAATATCCAAGACAATGAAAAAGAGGCCTCAAAGGCATTTCAGAGATCTTTGAGGCAGCCCCTCTCATCACAGGCATAGAGGCCTAGGAGGAAAGAATGGTTTCAGAGGCTAGGCCCAGGGATCTGCTGCCCAGTGCAGCCTTGGGACAGTGCTCCCTGAATCCAGGCTACTTTGACTCCAGCCTCAGTTCAAAGGGCCCCAGATATAGCTCAGGCCACAGCTCTGGAAGGTGCAAGCCATAAGCCTTGGTAATGTCTACATGGTGTTAAGCCTACAGGCATGCAGATTGCAAGAGGGAAGGAGAGTTGGCAGCTTCTCCCTAGTTTTTGTAGGATGCATGAGAAAGCCTGGGTGCCCAGGTACAAAGATTGCTGTAGGGGCAGAGCCTCTGCAGAGAAGCTGAACTAGTGCAGTGAGGAGGGGAATGTGGAGGTGGAGCCCCTACATACAGTCCACACCAGGGCACTGCCTATTGGAGCTGTGGGAATAGGGCTGCCACCTTCCAGACACTATAATGGTAGATCCACCAAGAGCTTGCATTCTGAGCCTAGAAAAGTCACGGTTGCTCAACTCCAACTTGTAAAAGCAGCCACAGGGACTGCTCCCTGCAGCGCCACAGGGGCAGAGTCATCCAAGGCCTTGGAAGTCCACCCCTTGTATCAGTGTGCTCTGGATGTGAGACATGGAGTAAAAGGAGATGATTTTGGAGCTTTGAGATACAATGACTACCTACTGTGTTTCAGACTTGCATGGAAACTGTAGCCTCTTTCTTTTTGCTGACTTCTCCCTTTTGGAATTGGAATGTCTACCCAATGCCTATACCCCCATTGTATCTTGAAAGTAAATAATTTGTTTTAATTTTACAGGCTGATAAGTGGAAGGAGATGAGTCTCAGATAAGACTTAGAACTTTATACTTGATGCTGGAATGAGTTAAAGCTTTTTAAAGACTGTTGGCACAGGATAATTATATTTGCAATGTGAGAAAGGCGTAAGATTTTTAGGAGTTAGAGGCAGAATTATATGGTTTAGATATCTGTCTTCTTCAAATATCATGTTGACTTCTGGTTTCTGGCCCAGTATATTTCAAATCTCATGTTGACTTCTGGTTTCTGGCCCAGTATATTTCAAAATGGTCACTGTTGCCCTCTCCTTGCCTGAGGTGGGAAGGAATTTTTCTCAGATATTCACTGTAAGCACCTGGTAGAGCTCCTGGAAGTAACACCTACACAAGTCTGAGGGCCTCCCTATGACTGGGTCCCTTGGAATTTTTAACTCTCAAAATTGTCTACACTGAGCCTCCATCATTTCATCACTTATTCCTAACCTAGCACTGATTCTCATGGTCTAGAAAGATGTGATTCTCTATATTTGCCTGTCTCTCCAATTTTGGGAGTAGGGCCTTGCCCTGTGATCTCACTTCAAAAAGAGAAGGAGTTGTTCATTTTTCACTGTTTAACTTTATTTTTTAGGGTGCACTTCTAAGCTCCTTTCATGCTGGGCCAGAAACCAGAAGTCTCAAAAGTAAACTATTTAATAAGACAAAAGACAGAATAAATTCATTAATCAATCAAATAGTTCACTAATCCCTCCATTTTAAGTTCATGAAAATGAATTTGACTAAGAAATACACTTTTAAGGCCAGGCACGATGGCTCATGCCTGTAATCCGTGGGAGGCTGAGGCGGGTGGATCACCTGAGGTCAAGAGTTTGAGACCAGCCTGGCCAACATGGTGAAACCTTATCTCTACCAAAAATAGAAAAGAAATATTAGCCAGGCTTGGTGGTGGGCACCTGTAATCCCAGCTACTCAGGAGGCCAAGGCAGGAGAATTGCCTGAACCCAGGAGGCAGAGGCTGCAGTGAGCGAGATTGTGCCATTGCACTCCAGCGTGGGCAACAGAGCAAAAACAAACAAATTATTTATATATATATATACACACACAACACACACACACATAACCAATGTCTTTTACAGGTGGGTATTTTTTCCCATTGAGTTGACTCATTTTATTTTCTACCTGATTAATGCTTCTAAATCTTTCTGGGTTAGCCATTCCAATCAAAATCCTAAGGACACACAAGACTCTTCACCAAAGTGCCTAGAGTGTCTTCAGACACCAATTATGTCCAATGCAAAACTTCCAATTTTATTCCTTATTAGTTTGTCCAAGTGAATCTCAGATTTTTAAGAATATATGGCATAGACTTTCAAATTGCTTATATTCCATATACCATCATGTTGATCAACCCATATCAAGTATAACGATGAACAAAAGAATGCCAGAGTTGAAGTAAATAACATTTAAATGTGGGTGGAAACAGCCAATAGTCACTTCATTAATTTTCACTACAGCTAAAATTTTTGGCTCATTGTTTTCTGTACAGATTAAATAGTATTTGATCATTTGTCAGAATCACTTCACAGTGAATGAAAGAAAGTTTTTATATCTTATTTTCTGTAAATTGTCATTGGGAATCTTGCCAGTCAAATTTCCTAAATCCTGGTTGTTGAAGTTATTTGGCTTTTTTATTTCTGCCTAAAGTTTCAAATATATTATTCCTTTATTTATAATAGTGTTTTGGAGACAGAAAGTAATAACATTTAGTTTTACCTTATTGTGGTAATTTCATTATTTCTATTTTTGTATTATTCTGACTTTTTTGTTTTGCTTTTCTGAAAAGAAAAACACAAAACTTTGTTCCAGCATCAATAGTATTTTGTGCACTGATTTCCACTTCAACAAGCATTTCTCCACATGATATATTTTCAAGAAATTATCAGTGATTCTGACTTATATGTGAGTTAAAACTAACAAAATTGAAAGTTATAGAAGTCAAAGTTACTGAGTGATTCTTTCCTTTTTTATGTGCCTCTGAAAGTTACTACGAAGATAGGAATCTCTAATCCAGTGAAATTTTAACTTGTGTTCCTAGATTAATATTTTAATACTGCCTTACCAAATGCAATCTGCTTTTCTGTGTTGCTTAGTGTCACCATTTAAATACAGATTATGGCATTAGAAATAAGATATGTTTGAGATTCCCTGGTAATGTTCATTTGTAGGAAATACAGAAAACTAGAAGTTACCTTTCATCAGAAGGTTAGACTATTGTTGTTTTCTTTTTTTCCCCTTTAATAGATTGTAACTCTAATAGTTAAGTCACAGCAGGGGACAAACATTTCAGTCTTAAATTTCTAAACTTTATTATGTTCATTACTCATGAGTTGAAAGCATTATTAAGCAGAGAATATATTATTCAAGTTAAAATCTTCTGTAAAATTTAATTTACATAGTTATTAGTTTTTTATATATAAGTCCAATGTGATTATCATTTAACTTTTGTATCCTTTCTTATCATTATTATAAAAAGTGGTCCTTATTGATCATTAATGCCAGCCACATTTGGTGTTTAAATTAGAGATAAAATTTTGACTTTTTCTTACTCAATTTTTGCGTGTATCCATATCATTCAAATATTTATTTAAAGGTCGCATGCTTAATTGATTTATTCTTCATTTCTTTTCACAATGTGTTGTTTTCTTTGTTTTATTTAGTTTTTTTTAGTGAAAAAGTAAATCAAATAATCTACTGATTTAAGTAATTTTTTAGAAAAGGTTTATGTTTATCCTTATTTAGGAAATAAGATTTTTCTCCCTTTTGGGGTTAAAAACTTTCAAATTTACTTCATGTGGGTTTTTACATGATTATATAGTAGAGATGGTACAGAAATATCTTTGGAAGATGCACTTGACTACTAACTAGAAGGAACAGGTTCTCATAGGAAAAGTGAGGGCAAAACAATAACAGGTGATCTCCTCAGGGAGGAAGTACCTATCCAGGAACACCATTTCTTATCTTAGGTTTCTTTTCTGTATGATTCTTAATTGGTGGTAATATGCAATTTAGCAAAACTACATTCTTCAAAGCTTATGAAAATGCTACTTCTTTATCCATCTTACTTGGCAAGTTAATTAATAAGATCTCATATGGAGATTTATTCTCAAACTGATTCTGTAACAAAAATCATTTTTTCCCCAAATATTTCCCAATGATACTGGGAAGGTATTTGTAAAAACTTGTTTCATAGGTTTTATATGTTTACACAATTATGCAGGTTTTCTCTTTTGTTCCCAAAATGGTGTGTTCAAATGAGTGACTACCTGGAAACACTTTTTAATTTAATGAAATCAGGCTCTTTTCCAAAATTGTAGGTTTTAAATCTAGATAATATCATGTAGTTTCAACAAATTTAACTATGCCTCCAATAACTGTTTCTAATGTACTAAGACAAAACTTTCAAATGTTGTTTAATCTGGATGAGAAGTTTTCTTCTTAAGTTTTCTAAAGACATATTAAATATTTGGAATTGTTTATTGATTTCTTCTGAACCTATATTATTTGTATTTACCCAATATTTAATTCAATGACTTATTGTTCCAGTTGTTGTGGCTACATATGACGTTATTCCAAAACTTCATTGTGCAAAACATCAGTGGTTTCTGATCATGCCTTCTGTGGGTCAGGAAATCAGACAGGGCATAGAAAGTCGGGCTTATCTCTGCTTCGCAGTGTCTCTAGCCTCAGCTGGAAGTCTCAAAGGCTGTTAAAAGTATCCGAAGATCTTTCTACTCACAAATCTGGTGGTTTATAAGAACTGTCAATGGGGCCCCTCTGTTAGGTTGGGCAAAAGATGGCTGCTTCATATCTAAGCATTCTATCCATAGGCAAAGTGGAAATCAAATGGAAAGTGAAGGCCGAAGGGAAAATTCTTGTGTCACAGAATCCAAAAATGTATCACATGGATAATCTAGCTGAAAGAGAATCTGGGGAAGCAAGTATTATTTCACTGGGCAAACAGATACTCCAAATAAAAATGTGATTTTATTATTGAGGCACATTAAAATGTATATTATGTAGGTAAGTATTCATATCTACCACACTCAGTATTCTCTAAGCCTACCTTAAAATTCTTTAAAGCTTTGAGCCTTGCTTTTCTACACAATTTTATCTGCTGCACAGCTTCTAAATCAATTCCTTGCTTTCTAGCGCTAGAGATAATTGTATTCTAGTCTGAACCATACATGAAATAAGTTGTTTATCATTCTGTCTGCATTTTGCCCTCTTTGTGATAAATTTAATTTCAAAGTAATGGTCCCAGTTTTCTTTGTTTTATGGCTGCCCAATCACCAAGAAGGAGACAAAAATGTAAAATATCTGGTATCTGTGTTTCTTTAACTGCATCTCATAATCAAGCAAAATATTTTATTAGTTGATTAATAATGATAGGTTCAGATATTACCTATAGAATTAGTCACATATTGAAAATAGGAAGTTTTTATAAGTATCCAGTCTAGTTCATTTCTTATTAACTTCTTAAAAAATAAACATGCTAACTTTTCTCTTTTAAATATGTATTAAATTAGCAGTTCACAGTAACTAAAAGCACTAAAAGCCCACTAACTAAATGGGAAAGTGAGCTGATGGACATCATAATTAGTTCTGGTTTAACAACTCACTCCCTGCCAAACATTTATTTTTACCTTGACTTTTAGTTTAACTGAGTGTTGTTTTCAATTATCTTAGAGGAAAATATTTAATAGTATATTGGTTTGAAAATATCCTAATACCGAATACAGAAATTATTGCAATGAATAGAAGGCTAATAAGGGTTAATTGCAGTCTTTTTAAAATTTACTGACTCAGATTAGTAAACCAATCTTCAGTTTATCAAAGTATATGCATTTTAATACCAAAGTATCTATTATCAATAGAATATACAATGCTAATTGTCTTTTAAACATTTTAAATGGATTTCTTTTCTTTTTTAATGAACACGGTTAGGTATAATGAACAAGATGGCTGACTGAAGTTGTGTTCTGGAGCCCAACCAAAGTTAAATGACAGATATCATATCTGTAAATTTAAGGATTCATTACTTTAAAAAATCTTAAAAACTTACCAAGTGACTGTAATTTGCCAGGTCCTGGGCTAGACTCTTGAGGGAGGAAGACAAATTAGTTCCTGTCTTCAAACTTAATGGAAGACTCAGAAGAACATAGAGAATTACAGTGCATATATTAAGTGCTATTTAGATAAGCACTGTTTGTTATGGAAAGCTTGTTATTTTGTAGATTGAATACATTGGAACAAGTTGAACAATTCAAAATTTGACTGTTATAAAATAAACAGCAGGGGGCAAATCTTTGTGCGTGTAAATTAAATGGCATTATTTTAAGTGCAATTTTATTTCTTAATTTTAAGATAGTATTTTTGCATATCAAAGCTAGCATGAATCTTGATAGGGCTTAGTGGAGGAAATAGAAATAAGAGTTTAGTTAAAGTAGATGGTTAGATTGAAGGAGTGAGTGGGAAGCTAGAATAATAAGTGAGGAAATGGGCCATTTGTGAAAGTCTGGAATATGAATGTGGCTTCTATGCTCAACTATAGAGTATGAGGAGATAAAACAAATTTAAATAGTCATTTTCCCCACCATTCCATAAGCTTCGTAACTTTAAAACTAAAACTAACCTTAAAATTACGACTCATTATTTCAAATCAGCAGCTTCATTTTTCATCAAATCTTGTCTTCTTAAATTTCCAAATCACATCGCAGAATGCCTTTCTACTGCTCTTCTTTTTGTTACACAAGTATTTTGTCCTTACATTGGAAAACAAACTGTAATGTATATTGAAAATTCATATTACATCCACTGAGAATCCATAAGAAATGTAGAAGTTCTGTACCATACAGTGTGCTCAAGGAATTAGGGTTCCAGGAATTTTCTTTAATTGCACTCAACACAAGCCAAACCTCCACTGTTTTAGTTTTGTTTTGTTTTATCTATGATCTTGAAGCCACTCAACTTGTCACAACTTTTCTGCTTTTTTTCTGCCCTTCCCCTCTTTGCCCTCAATCTCCATAACCCCTTTGGTCCTTTTTCAAAGGGCTCACCTTTACAAAAACTCTAATATTCATTATCAATTATCTAGATAGCTTCACTTTTACTCTGCAGAAATTCAGTGACTATGGTGGGGATTAGGATGTGAAAAAAGCCAGATGTTGCAGGTTGAGCATACTCAAAACAATCACAATTCCTCTGTGATTAACTCCCTTGTCTGTTTTTGTCTGTGACTATTATCTTCCTCTGATATTTTCCTTTTCCATTATACTTTTTTGCCACATCTTCAAGTTGAGGATCAAGAACATGTACTGTGGGGTTGAGCAACTTTCTCAAACTGTTCCTACCCTTAGAAGTTTGAGCAGTGGCTGGACACGATGGTTCATGCCTGTAATCCCAACATTTGGGGAGGCCAAGGAGGGAAGATCGCTTGAACCCAGGAGTTCAATACCAGCCTAGGCAACGTTAGGGATACCCTGTTTCTACAAAAAGAAAAGGAAAAAAATTAGCCAAGCATGGTGGTGTACACCTGAGTTCTCAGCTAAGGTTGAAGAAGGCTGCGGGGGGCCCAGCTACGCTTGAGCCAGAGAGATCAAGGCTGCAGTGAGCATGTTCATGTCACTGCACTCCAGCTTAAGTGACAGAGTGAGACCCTGTTTCAGGAAAAAAAAAAAAAAAAAAGTTTAGGTTATCAAACTTTAAGTCCAGACAGTTTTAGTTCAGTCTTATAGCTTGTTTGGCTACTCGGTGCTTTCAAAAACCTAGTAGACTTCTTATTTCATAAATATTGAATCTTGAGGAATATTTTCTCTAAGTCAATTTTATTCTGAGTCTCCTTAATTTTTTGAAAGTTTTAGTAGTAGATATAAAAGTCCTATCTTTATTTTTCTCTATTAGAAATCAGAGTTTTAATCACCTTTGTCACTTAAAATACTTTCTCAATTATATTTCCTAGTATTTGTGATCTCAGAGTAATTGATTTGCCCCACTTTGCAAATTCTGAAATTTCTTGAATCTCTCCATTTTCTTTCATTTGAGTCTGCAAATTTGCCAATTCTTATCTGAGGTTACCAGGTTTTTAGTAATATTCTGTCAAAAGCAGGTAACAGCAATCAACTCTGAAGACTAACGTTCAGTTTTTCAAACTCTTCCTAATACTGAAGATTTATAAGATTCATGACCTATTTTCTAAACCATGCTTCCTTACTGCAAGCAATAGACAGACGACCATCATTCAAGATTACAATAATTAGTGGCTTCCTCAGCCTATCAATAAAGCAAGAATATATACTTTATGTTTTATGTTTCAGAAACTCCCAACTTCTGGGATAATTATTTTTGTAATAGAAGAAGCTGAAATAGGTCATTATAACAAATACTCTAAAATATTAGTTGTTTAAAAGAACAAAAATCCATCTTTGTTTGTTTGTTTCTGCAGAGTCCACTGTAGGATATATAGAGCTGAAGATCTTACTCAGCAATTAAATGCTTCTACTCTTAGCTGAAGCACACAACTTCCTCTCACAGCCCATTGGCCAGAACAGATCACTTGTCACAGATGAGACTGTCTGTAAGGCCCAAGAGAGTATAGTTCTTTCTTGTATCCACAAGGGAGAAGAATCAGATGTGAATGGGCACTAGAAATTTCTCCTACACTCCCAGGTCCTACCTCTACAGATTTCTGCCTCTTAACCTATGAAAATGAAATCATAGGAAAGATACTGTAAGTATCTTCTTCTCATATGAGTTAAATTAAAATCAAATACAGTCAATTATATCTATACCTCTTGACCTATAGAGATTCAAGTTATTTCTTTATAATTTAGATGTTAGTTGCTATCAGTCAGCCTATTAAGTCTTGATAGACCTGAAACTTTGTGCCTAAGGCTCCACTCTCCTGCAGTACAACTTCTTTAGAATTTCTTTCTTTTTTTTTTTTTTACTTTTTTGAGTTGAAGTCTCACTCTGTCACCCAGGCTGAAGTGCAGTGGTGCGATCTCGGCTCACTACAACCTCTGCCGCCCAGGTTCAAGCGATTCTTCTGTCTCAGCCTCCCGAATAGCTGGGATGACAGGACAAACCACCTTGCCCAGCTATGTTTTGTATTTTTAGTAGAGTCGGGGTTTCACCATGTTGTCCAGGCTGGTCTCGAACTCCTGACCTCAGGTGATCCGCCCACCTTGGCCTCCCAAAGTGTTGGGATTACAGGAGTGAGCCACCGCGCCCGGCCTAGAATTTCTTCATGAGTTTATTTTTTGTTCTATTTCTCTATCCTTCTCCTGCACTCTGTTGAACATTATATGGGCGATACAATGGAATTATATTGCAACAGTACAAACCTCAATTTTAATATTAGTTATCTCTATTAAAAATGGTCTCTTTATTATACTTTAAGTTCTAGGGTACATGTGCACAATGTGCAGGTTTGTTACATATGTATACATGTGCCATGTTGGTGTGCTGCACCCATTAACTCGTCATTTACATTAGGTATATCTCCTAATGCTATCCCTCCCCCCTCCCCCCACCCCATGGCAGGCCCCGGTGTGTGATGTTCCCCACCCTGTGTACAAGTGTTCTCATTGTTCAGTTCCCACCTGTGAGTGAGTGAGAACATGTGATGTTTGGTTTTCTGTCCTTGTGATAGTTTCCTCAGAATGATGGTTTCCAGCTTCATCCATGTCCCTACAAAGGACATGAACTCATCCTTTTTTATGGCTGCATAGTATTCCATGGTGTATATGTGCCACATTTTCTTAATCCAGTCTATCATTGATGGACATTTGGGTTGATTCCAAATCTTTGCTATTTTGAATTGTGCTGCAATAAACATACGTGTGCATGTGTCTTTATAGCAGCATGATTTATAATCCTTTGAGTATATACCCAGTAATGGGATGGCTGGGTCAAATGGTATTTCTAGTTCTAGATCCTTGAGGAATTGCCACACTGTCTTCCACAATGGTTGAACTAGTTTACAGTCCCACCAACAGTGTAAAAGTGTTCCTATTTCTCCACATCCTCTCCAGCACCTGTTCTTTCCTGACTTTTTAATGATTGTCATTCTAACTGGTATGAGATGGTAACTCATTGTGGTTTTGATTTGCATTTCTCTGATGGCCAGTGATGACGAGCATTTTTTCATGTGTCTGTTGGCTGCATAAATGTCTTCTTTTGAGAAGTGTCTGTTCATATCCTTCGCCTACTTTTTGATTGGGTTGTTTGATTTTTTTCTTGTAAATTTGTTTAAGTTCTTTGTAGATTCTGGATATTAGCCCTTTGTCAGATGGGTAGATAGCAAAAGTTTTCTCCCATTCTGTAGGTTGCCTGTTACTCTGATGGTAGTTTCTCTTGCTGTGCAGAAGCTCTTTAGTTTAATTAGATCCCATTTCTCAATTTTGGCTTTTGTTGCCAATGCTTTTGGTGTTTTAGACATGAAGTCCTTGCCCATGCCTATGTCCTGAATGGTATTGCCTAGGTTTTCTTCTAAGGTTTTTATGGTTTTAGGTTTAACATTTAAGTCCTTAATCCATCTTGAATTAATTTTTGTATAAGATGTAAGGAAGGGATCCAGTTTCAGCTTTCTGCATATGGCTAGCCAGTTTTCCCAGTAGCATTTATTAAATAGGGAATCCTTCCCCATTTCTTGTTTTTGTCAGGCTTGTCAAAGATCAGATGGTTGTAGATGTGTGGTATTGTTTCTGAGGGCTCTGTCCTGTTCCATTGGTCTATATATCTGTTTTGGTACCAGTACCATGCTGTTTTGGTTACTGTAGCCTTGTAATATAGTTTGAAGTCAGGTAGCATGATGCCTCCAGCTTTGTTCTTTTGGCTTAGGATTGTCTTGGCAATGCGGGCTCTTTTTTGGTTCCATATGAACTTTAAAGTAGTTTTTTTTCAATTCTGTGAAGAAAGTCATTGGTAGCTTGATGGGGATGGCATTGAATCTATAAATTACCTTGGGCAGTATGGCCATTTTCATGACATTGATTCTTCCTATCCATGAGCATGGAATGTTCTTCCATTTGTTTGTGTCCTCTGTTATTTCATTGAGCAGTGGTTTGTAATTCTCCTTGAAGAGGTCCTTCACATCCCTTGTAAGTTGGATTCCTAGATATTTTATTTTCTTTGAAGCAATTTTGAATGGGAGTTCACTCATGATTTGGCTCTCTGTTTGTCTGTTATTGGTGTATAGGAATGCTTGTGATTTTTGAACACTGATTTTGCATCCTGAGACTTTGCTGAAGTTGCTTATCAGCTTAAGGAGATTTTGGGCTGAGATGATAGGGTTTTCTAAATATACGATGATGTCATCTGCAAACAGGGACAATTTGACTTCCTCTTTTCCTAATTGAATACCCTTTATTTCTTTCTCCTGCCTGATTGCCCTGGCCAGAACTTCCGACAGTCTGTTGTTTTAATAAGTTCTTTGGTTTGCTCATTTTTCTGCTCTCTCCTCCTCCTACCATCATTCTATTACCATCTTTCTCATTGCTGCCCTTTTCTCTCAGGAGCAAGAACATTCTCCCTATGTCTTTTATTTTCTTGTACAATACAGTTAGCCTCTGCAGTACCTAACTCCAAATTTAGGACCATGTTATTCCTCATTCTCTGGTAGTAGGAGTAGAGTTCCACTGTTTGATTTATACCAGAATAAACATTTCTTATAGAGTTGACATTCAGCCCTTACCAACTTGATTACTGTTTTCCGCTTAGGTAGTAAGGAAGACATCACATAGACTTGGCTTCCAGAAGTAACAAAGACTGTTTCAATAAAAAGATTAGATAGAAGGCTTATAGGAGGAGGAAATGAATTTCATTGATGTACTTAAAAAATTCTGTTCTTAAGACAATTTAAATATTTTATCAATAAACACATAGGGTTTTATTAATAAATACCCAAGAATTATAAGTAAATTATAAATTATGATATATTCTAAAGTCTAAAGTCATGTAATAGAATGAGTCTTCAGGGCTTATAAACACCCAGGTTGTTATATGAGAACAGTCGAAATTAAGACATTTACCTCAAAGGCAAAATCAATTTCCTAATTGTAAAAGAAGAAATGTTAAACAGAGAATAATTTTACAATTTTCAATATGTATTATTTTTAAAAGGAAGACCATCTTACTTTCATGATCATTCTATATTTGATCAAATGTGACAAATTTTAAAGTATATTTAAAATTCTAAAGGAAATATATTTCTTTCATGAGACTTCTTCAGGAAAAAATTTAGATTGCATGCTTATGTATAAATGGAAGCAAAAAATCTTAATAAAATGCATTTCCAAGTTCATTTCTAATCAACCTTTATCACCTATTATTCACCCTATTAAAAATGGAAAAGGCAAGCTGACAGGCATGTCAAGATGAATCCCTCAAAAAGATAGCATGTCAATGTTGAAATAAAAAAAATCATGGAAATGCTAAATTACAAAAAGTACATCTTATTCCTTCCTTTACACAGAGATTTTAGGCAATGAAAGACAAGGAGCAATTTTCTGAAATTTGAACAACAATCCAGTGATGAGTTATGAGAACCATTTTCCCTTTCCCCAACAATCTGACTAGTAGATTTGGATGAACTTATATAAATAGGTTAAACGAGGAGGCTATAAACACTTTGAAAACTGTATAATAAATAAAAAATAATTACATAACATTTAACTTATTTGTAGCTCTATGGATTCTTTTTGTTTTTTTCTCATCTTTCAAAAATATAGCTTCTTGTTTTCATTATGTCATTACATGTTTTAATACCACAGAATGTCTCTTTTGTTTAAATAAAAATTGCTTGTAAGTGCTTAACGAATATCATAAACAGCAATTTATGACATGATTATGGGCAGATATAGATAAGACTTAGGGAGTTTAGGGCAGTGGATTAAAAATAAAAAGCAGAAATGTATACAAAAATACTCCATTAAAGATATTGTTTGTTAGTGTCCAAAGGAGGGCAAGACTGACATACAGAGAATACATACTATGAGGTAAAATGTTAAATTTAATAAAGTTGCTTCCTAATGGTCCTTTCTCTAAGACTCCTCCTGAGTCTTTATTGCTTGAAGTGTCTGACCATCAGGAAAGTGACCTGCAATAACTCCTACTGTCTAAAGATCATGCAATGGATATGAAATTAATTGATATATACAGTACTTCAGTTAGGTGATTAAATTTGACCAAGAATCAGTATTATAGTCTATGTCATGTTAGGAAATGCAACATAGATCCTCATCTTGGCCCAAAATGCTATCTATCATTAATTTCAACTCATATTTCCTGTAACTTTGTTAAAAGAAATAATTATATTCTTATAGGTTTTTAAATATTTTAATATACCTAAAGCAGGTCACCCTTAATTAAGAAACCTTAAAAAGCATGTGTGCGTTGAGATTAATAAACATATCCTAAAATATTTAAATCTTTGGATTTACAAGTGAATCTAGATCCTTTTTAGATAAGAGGCTTATTATATTTTTAAAAAATGTATTCAAAATCAAATGCTTAAACTTTTTAAGTGTTTTATAGGAAAACTATACAAAAGTTATGCAGATTCTTTAAAAGTCTTCAAATTGTAGGAATCATGTTTCAGAAATAAAGATGGCAATGAATGATCTAGAATGCATAGATGAAATGGTAATTTCTCCCTCGTCTCTCTTGCGACTCTCAGACACTGAACAATTTTTGATTATGCAACCAAAGAAAATCTTGTCAGTTACCACCCCTTCAAGTGAATTATAATAACATGTAGAATATATGGTGAAATGCCAACTTCTTATCACATTTCACCTAAGAAATCATTGTAAACACTGTACTGCCACTTTGCCCTTTCTGCAACCATGAGTGGCATTAATTCCTTTGGATGAGTCTGGACTTAGCTTCTTCTGACAGTATCATCCTTGTTTCACTTACTGAATCAAGTTTGCTCCATACCAAAAATTGCTTCCTGGCCAGGCATGCTCTTAGCAGATTGACCTAGCAGAAAAGTTTCTGGACTTCTGCCAAATAGGCAAAATAGTGGTGTGCATGAAGCCACTCAATTCCAAATGATGTTGTGTAAAAAAATAAAATTGATGCTAAAATGTTGGTTTGTTTAAAAGGTCAGTTCATAATTAGTTTACAGGTAATTGGAGCTTTAGAATGAATTTAATTTCCACAGCTTCAATAAAAAATTTTCATGAAGATTTATCTTCAGATTAGTTTAGTTATCACTATAAATTTGTATAAATTTTAAAAATTTAAATTAAATTTATATAATAGCCAGTTTAAAGAGTTTCGAGCTTTTACAAAATGTGTTTTTTCATATACATACATATATATGCATCTCTATAATTATATGCTTCCAGACTTGCTCAGATTTTGAATACTCAACAATAACAAAAATTATTTAAAATTTTTTAAAAATTCATTTGATTCATGTTTAAAATTGACACACATAATAACATCCCTAAAAATAATTACACTGGGAAATTAATTCAATTGTCTATATATAACTATACTTCTTTTTAATAAAATCAATTATAAGGAATGCATTATCTTTAGTTATGGACCAAAGGAAAAGAAAAGGCCATTGTATTTAAAAATGTTGGGCTCTTTTGTTTTGAATTTTGAGGCAAACTTGTTGGAAAAAGAACAAGCCTGTTGTAGCAGAGAACAATGCTTATGTCTTATCGGCAAAGTTTTCCAGTGGTCATGGCTAACTGGGTGTAGTCTTGTCATTGATTTTTTGTAAAATGGTGAAGATCTTCATTTAACAAATTCAAAGCAAGTCTTTTTAATAGAATGAGTCATAACTGTGACTAAATATTACATTCATAAATTCAGAATACAGAGAAAAAATCTCTCTCTTGGATGATTTTGGTACACCTGATAAACTGATAAACTTGTTTTTTTTTTTTTTTTTTTTTTTTGAGACAGAGTCTTGCTCTGTCGCCCAGGCTGGAGTGCAGTGGTGCGATCTCAGCTCACCGCAATCTCCGCCTCCTGGGTTCACTCCATTCTCCTGCCTCAGCCTCCCGAGTAGCTGAGACTACAGGCGCTTGCCACAACGCCCGGCTAATTTTTTGTATTTTTAGTAGAGAAGGGGTTTCACCATGTTAGCCAGGATGGTCTCGATCTCCTGACCTCGTGATCCGCCTGCCTTGGCCTCCCAAAGGGCTGGGATTACAGGCATGAGCCACCACACCCGGCCTGCACTTGATAAACTTTAAATTTAATTCTCATGCTTTGGTTTCTTGAATTCTGAAATTCTGACCCAAATAAAACCACTATCTGTTTGAAAATCATATTAAAAATATGTGTCTGGATATATATATATGCATGCGGAAATGCCCACAGAAACTCATGTGAATGAATGAATGAACAGATAAATGAACAAAAACTTTCTTCACATAATATTGATGTCAAAGAGGTATGTAATTTTTTGAAAAATCCAGTCATATGTCATTTTAGGGAATCTCAAGTGCCTTATTCTATTGAAAATATTTAAATCTCTTTTATCTAAACACATTAGAATTTTCTAATTTGAAGGAAAAATGACACAGAATTTTATGACAAATTCTTTAGAAAACTATTTGTGATCTTTTTTGGGGGGAACTTTAATATCTAGGAATTAAAGTTCAGTACTTTTCTCTGTGGCTGGAATAAAATCTGTGTTTAATTATTTTCTGGGACTTTACATTGCTTGAAGATTTTTGCAAAATAATGCCAGGCCTCTAGCAAGGCATTAAATTTTGGTTCAATTCAGTCCTCATATGCCATTGTTTTGTAGTTGTTCCAGGTACAAGTTAAAACAACTTACCAAACAAAACGAAACAAAACAAAAATCATGGCAGTATCTGTTTTATTGTGAACCTCATTCAACCTGAAATTTAATTATGTTACCATGTGGGTTTGTAACGTGGATTACTAGTTTTATTGTATGCCTGTGATTAGTTTCTGCTCTAATTTCTTTTTAGCCCCTTCCTGACCTTGAGGTGAAAAAACAGAGAAGATGTATTCCTTCAATTTAATGCCAGTTTGAGGTGTTTCTCCTGCATCTTCAGATCAATGAAAAGTAAATAGCCTACACTTCTTGTTTCACAGTGCAGTATTGATCTTTCTTCAGCTTTTGCTTCCCCTTTTCCCTGCGTCTTGTGTCTTTCAACCCCTGGGACCGAAGTGATTGCCATAGATTGGACAAGCTAACAAGCGCATGATAAGGAACCGGTGTTTTGTGGCATACTCACATGCACATGCTTGGTATATAAAGCCTGCTTCTGCATTGAAAGAAAGGTGCCATTTTGCGTGCATGGCACAAGCCACTAGGAGAAAGAACCAAAAGGAAAAAAAAAAAAAAACAGGAAGGAAGATTTTATTTGTTATCCCAAATCTTTGCAGATAGTGCTAAATTAGGTGATGAAACTCCTGTGAAAAATAAAAGACAAGTAGCCTGCGGGGAAAATGCCATATGCTTTTAGCTTTGGCAAATGACTGGATGTTGGCAGCCTGTGGGTAAGTGTCTACTATCCTTCAGCATCTATGCTTTCAAAAGAATATTTGTTATTATGATTTTTGTGGATTTTCTTTGGTTTCACTTTTTACTTAAGGCTAGCTGCTAAATTGTTAATCTTAGCGTTTGCAAAATAGTTATAATTTGGATTCCGAATCCAATACTTAGAAATATGTATTTAAGCCACGTGTCTTCACAAGAAGCATTAGGAGATATATTTGCTTCTTTAACAATCTGACTGATTTGTGGCTTTTCTTTGAGGTGGAAGAAATGTTTTTGTAAAGATGTGAACTGATCTAAGATGTCAAGTAATAGAAGGAAATAGGATAACTTTGTAAAGCTTAGAAATACTTTGTTTTCTCCCTGCCTGTCTTTAACATGTTCATTGTGAAAATGAAAACCCTCCAAGTTTTATTTTTGGGCCCTTCTGTATCCACAGATTTGTCTGGCATTGAAAAATGGATAAATGAATAATTGATATTCTATCACATGCTATTGTCTCTTTACAGATGGATATTTTATGCTGGGCAGCTTGCAAGTTTTCTGACCTCACTTTAGGATGGTAGGGATCCAGTTTCTTGACTCTGACGTGCTTATAAGTTATTGGTGCCATTGGCTCCCAGCTCTGTAAACGAATATATTTATAAATAAGTTATCCTTTCTTTACTTTTTATGCTGTCATTCTGGAATTTAGTTTGAGATTCTACAGTCAGGCTATCATTTGAGAGTCCATGGTTGAAAGGAGGTTCATGTGACAGAGGAAATAAACAAAGCTTGTGTTTCTCATGGAGAAATGTTGTGACCTCGATAAATGTTAATACAGCATGAAGATCTGTAGAGGATGTTTAACTTATTACTAATTTTAAGGAAAAATATTCCCGATGCACAGGTTTCTGATTCTGATATGTAAATCACTGTACTGTCATATATAAACATCATATGAACACCATGGATACTGCTGCAATGCGGCTTTTAGCACATTGTTGCTTTTATATCATGCGCCTTTTGTTGTCTGAACAGAATACAGAATACATGGAACAAACTAAGCAAAATGTTGGAGCTTCCGTATCTTACTTAGGTTTTATGACTTGTATACTTCTTGGATTTGGGTGATTGTTCTAACCCAAGCTATTATGTAATCCTTAGGGTAACTCTACTGCTGATTTGAAAGCTATTAATTTTCTATTACAGTATGCTAAAGATGTTCTATAGTGTGGCACTCACCTGCATTATTGAGTCAATGACCAATTGCAGAGTTGCTCTGTGGTAGTTGGAGCTTAACTCAACCCTCTGGGATCTCATTTATTATTTGCAGATATTGATTTTGGAAAAAAGAAAAGCTAAGATGTGTGAATATAATACTAACCTAGACCTGGCCTAGAGCTATTAACTCCTAATGGTCTGCATATGGTATGTGTTAACATGTAAAACTATTACATATTTTGTGATTTTAATAATAAATTATACTGTGTTCACAATAAGTATTTATCAGTATCTATACAGTATGTCTAAACATTGAGTACCCAAATGATTTTGCTGTATGTTATTAGAATCTGAACTTAGCTTTAGTCATATTTGTAATTTTCTGATGTCTTAAAGATGCAAATAAGAGAAGAACATTTATTTGTACCCTTAAAAATATCCTAAGCAAATACCCAAGTGTGTATGGTATATAATATGCAATGTGTGTGTTTGTGCGCAGAGGGAATCTTAGTGATTTTTGATTTATTTTTCTTAAAGAAACATTGTCCATAGGCAGTTTCCTGAAGCAGCCTTAGGACTGTTAAAAAACCAAAAGAACATAAAAATGTATGGGGAAGTTCTTCACCTGGAGCAATCTAAAATTGAAAATGAAGCCCAGGCTTATGTGGCATTCTAGGGTGCATGATCTCTTGACTGAAGGGACCCCGAGAACCTATTATTGACATTGGTGCTCCCAAAAGACTGACAGGGTTACAAAGGCACACTCTCGTGGGCTCCCCAGCAATCACCTTTCCTTGCCCTCATGTTTATCGCTAAGGCTTAATTGCACACAATTTCTCAAAACCTGATATTTTTTTCCTTCAAATGCCTCCATTATTTTCAGAGAAATAGCATTTCTACACAACCAAAGTAATTGGAAACATTTAGAAAATTATTTTGCTTTGTTTATTTAAGGTAAAGTCCAGTTTTTAAAATTGATTTTTATTTTTTATATTCTGTCACTTTTATTTAATAACAAATGTGAAAGCAAAACCTATTTCTAAGTTGAAATTAATTAACTTAACAAATAATGAAAGGGGATTATATTGTCAACTATCTGCTTGCTGGTACACGTCACATGAAAACAATTGGCAACCCAATAGGAAATATCTGTCAAATAATTTCTTGTTAACCTAATTTGTTCAAGGACTATTCTATGGAATGAAAAGGATATATGACATTTGTTTTTGTCCCTCTTTAGCATCATATTTTAGTTCAAAATTCACCAGTTCTAATTATCTCCTATTTGCAACTGCTCCAGAGGAACCCTTACGTGAGTGCCCTCAGTAAATGCCTTTATTCAGTCATGTTTTTCACTAAATAGAAATATATTGTCTATTATGTGCTAAGTGTACTAGATGCTAAAAATATTTTTAAAAAGATTCATAATAGAAATTAAATATAAAAAAGAGGAAAGGAAGGAGACCAAGTCTTTGATTTTATAAAAGCTTAATTATAATAGGAATTGAACACAAAGCCAGTATAAAGCAAATTTATTTTATGTTAGAAGTAAAAATAATCTACCATACTATGAGGGTACACTAAAAATATGAAATTAAAAGAAACTATTTTTCAGTATAATTTTAATGTTTGAAAAGTACCTTTTGGTTTGTAATATGTATAAGCATGTCCAGCAGAATTTCTCAATTGGTATAATTGCGTATTCAACCAACATTTATTATCAATTGCGTGATAGGGGTTAGAAAGATAGAGGAAATGAGGTGAACTTCTAGCTCACGCATGCTAACAGATTACAGAAGAAGACATACAAAGCCTAAATCTACACTCTGTGCTTAAAACATCTATTCACTGTAGACTTTTTAGTCAACCATCAAAGGGAAAGCTTTACTTTCTAAATCTATATCTATTATGTCTAACAGTCAAATAATGAGAACTGATATGCAGTTCAATATTAATGAGAATAAGGTGATAATTTTGATTTATTATATTTTTGGTATCACCTATGTAAAATATTGTACACATGACATTTTACATGTTATAGGTATTTTTACATGTTATAGGTAGGTTCACATAGGTATCACCTAGATAAAATGTTGTACTTAATGATCTAGAGGCTTCTACTAGTTTTAATTATGATAAATATTGAACAGGCTAAGGCTAGTTCAGAGACCAACCAGAGACATTAACAAATTAATGACATTGAATTTGCCTTATGTCACCAAATACCTACGAGTGAAATTAGATACCAATTCCAAAACATGCCTACAATAAGCATAGCTGCTTAACTGCCAAGATAGATACTGATGAGACATCTGTTGGGGAAGTTTTAAGTAGGATAGGCACCCAAAAATCAAAGCTTAAAAACTCAAGATTAAATGTTTCTGACTTATAAAATCACAAAAGTACATTTTCAATGATATATTTGTGATTTGGCACCATGAATGTTTTCTTAAAATGCTTAACATTTTAAAGTAAATGACTTTCTGAGTAGTTTTTCTTTAATTTGAAAGTATAAATGAACATGAGTCAGTATTTTTTTTATTTTTTTATTTTTATTTATTTATTTATTTATTTTTAGACAGAGTCTCACTCTGTCACCCAGTCTGGAGTGCAGTGGCGGGATCTTGGCTCACTGCAACCTCCGCCTTCTGGGTTCAAGCAATTTTCCCTGCCTCAGCCTCGTGAGCAGCTGGGATTTCAGGTGCCCGCCACCACCCCAGCTTTTTTTTTTTTTTTTTTTGTATTTTTAGAAGAGATAGGGTTTCGCCATGTTGGTCAGGCTGGTCTTGAATGCCTGACCTCGGGTGATCCACCCACCTCGGCCTCCCAAAGTGCTCGGATTACAGGCTTGAGCCCCTGTGCCAGGACAAGTCAGTATTTTTGATGAGTACTCTCTCCTATTTATTTATTTATTTGTCAACAAATGGCAGTGATAATCAGGTGACAACAGGCAGTCAACATTATAAATGGTTCACATAATTAACTGTAGATAATAATCCAGGTAAAATATGGATGCTACTCCTTTCAAAAAAATGGAGGCAAAATAACCCCATTACTGATTCTAATTTACTGTTCCTTAACGTCCTCATAATGAGTATGAGGCTATCAAGTTACTCTATTTTTTCTTTTTTTTTACTTATGTGATTGTTATTGTTGTACATTACAGGCCAGAAATACACCACAGAAAATAATTTTAGATATACTATTATATTCATTAACTTAGAAGATATATATATATATATATATTTTTTTTCCTGGCACAATACTCTGTTCATAGGAACATCAACTTCAAATGTGATCTGTTCCTTTTTAGTGGCCTGTGAAATAGTACCATAAATTCATCCCCAGTATGAAAAGCGTCAGCAATGAGATTTGAGGCAGCCTGTCGTGCAAAAAGTAAGGCATTAGTCGAGAGGGGCGGTTTTTACAAAAGGTCATTGTTAGGCTCATATAGGTAGGCAACCAGTACACAGCTTCTTTATCACTGTCCATTCATTAAATGGAACAATTTTATTTCTAAATTTAAGAGATTAGAGATGCTATTGACCCTTGGTCAGAAAAGATGCTGATGCTAATGATGGCTCTTCTTATTGCCTTACTGTAATTTACCTACTCATATGTCTAGGCACCTTCAGCATCAGTCACGTCTGAAATATATTTGGCTCAGGCTTTTAGCCCCTTTTGGCTTCACTTGGCTTTTTGCCCAGACTCAATATTTTATAATAAAATTATTCAAATTATCTCCATGATTGCAATATAATTTCCCCCCTTGACTTCCAACCATATCAATCTATAGTCTTTCTCCTTATAGTCTCAGAAAATCAAAATAGTATGAGGACTGAACCTATCATAAATCTGTAATCTCTGATTGAACTTTCAGTGATGCTTGGCCATGCTTTTATTCAGCTTTTTATGACTCTCTTTTGTATTCCCCAGTGACTATGTCAAACATTGTCTACGCTTACCAAATTTAAAGTCCCACCTCCTCATATTCTGTGGTAGACTTCTAGTGCCAGTTACCATTTGGTTCTCCTTTCCCCCATAAAAAAGATTTTACTCCTGATGTCCTTACTGTTACATAGGACCAGAAGGTTCTGAGTAGAAATGGATTCTGAATGACTCTCAGCGGAAGACATCCTGTATTTTTCTTCCCTGCCTTTTGAACCAGAGACCTTATGATTGAAATTATGAAGGTACAAGGTGGTGGGGACTTCTGTCAACCCAAATTGTCATGGAGGTGTGGAGGCAGTTGCCATGGAGAGTCAGCAGGTCAAATTTTCATGAACAAAAAGCTTTGTAGTTTTAAGCCAACTGAGATGTTGGGGATGTTTATTTTCCAGACTATCCAAAGATGTCCTGACATCTTTACTTTTAGGAGATGAGTTTGTTTTCCATGATATTGAGAGCTTTGAGAAAATCCAACACATTGTGTTCCTACCATAATATAATGGTATTTATACATTTTCAAACAAAAATATTTCTGGCCAGGAGCAATGGCTCATGCATGTAATACCAGCACTTTGGGAGGCTGACGAGTGGATCATCTGAGGTCAGGAATTTGAGACCAGCCTGGTCAACATGGTGAAACCCCATCTCTACTAAAAATACAAAAATTAGCCAGGTGTGGTGGCGGGCACCTGTATTCCCAGCTCCATTCTCTCTGTTTTTATCAATGTCAGAGGAAGAATTGTGTAGTGCCAGTCTTTTCACTATAATTCTGATACTGTATAATGATCATCAGCTTCTTCTGAGATAATATCTTATTAAATATCTTCAATTGAAATATTTTTATAAGATTTCATCATATTTTCTTCATCTCAATAAAACAGTACATTAAAATTTATATATAAAGTATATATAAATATATGAAACTCATTTATATATAAAATGTATATTAACTATATAAAATTTATATAGCTAAGATACATTATAAAATTTATATATGTAACTATATATATAATCAAACCATCTTGAACTCACACAGCTGATATTTACTGCAGCCAGAATTTGAGAGCAAGTATGTCTGAGCACAGACCCATAACTTTGCCCTCTTTGCTACACCACCTTCTTTTGAAACTCTTTACTACTTTGCTTTATATATCATCTTATTCTAATAATCATTTTATCTCTATGAGTATAATTTATTATCAATTGACTATTACATGCTCCTTACGTGACTTAAGTTAACTTATTCTCTAGGAACCTCAGTTTACTCAATTACACGATGAGCCTAATACTGTCTGCTTCACAGTTGTTTATAAAAACTAAATAAAATAATATAAACGTACATGCGTAGTTTAGTTCCTGATACATATTGGCAATTCAGAAATGTTAATTGATGTTTTTCTTTATACTTCGCTTCAACCATTATTCTCGGATTTACCTTTCTCTATCTCTTTGGTTATAAAATTGATAGTAGTCCCCACCTTATCTGTGGTTTTGTTTTCTGCGTTTCAGTTATCCACAGTCAACTGTGGTCTAAAATAAAGTAAGTACACTACAATAAGATATTTTGAGAGGGGTATAAAGAGAGGAAAAAATGAGGCCATATTCACATGATTTTGTTTCACTATATTGCTATTGTTCTACTTTATTATTAGTTGTTAATCTCTTACTATGCCTAATGTATGTATTAAACTTTATCAGAGGTATTTACATATAGAAAAAACATAGTGTATATAGTGTTTGGTACTATCCATGGTTTCAGGTGTCCAATGTGGGTCATGGATAAGTGGGGACAACTGTATTACTGATTTTTAGTCCTGTCTCAAATTCTGTTTTTTGTCAACCATTTGTTGACCTTTATTTGAATACTTACATTATTTTGCTTAATATATATATTTTTCTTTTACATACGTGTGCCTTATTTCCAAGGAATTTCTGAATTCCTTAAAGACAGGACCTAGCACATCTGCATTTCTTCATTCATCATAAGTCTATCTGATGCTGCTGCTGATTTTTATGAATGAGTAGATTCTATTTGAATCTCCTAGTGGGAAATATATCATTTATGTTACATCATATTTATCAAACACTGTTACTCTTGGAATCTAAATATGCTAACATGACACGTCATTAATGTCAAGTTACTACTATTCCTTGCTGCATTATTGTGGCAGTTTCCTAATGCAGCTCAAAGTATACCAAGTGAATTTAGGAAAGAGGTTCTGTCAGGTATGTAGGGAAGTAGCTCTTGACCTTTAATGTTCCTCTATTCTCTACTGTAAAATCATATTTATTTAACATATTTTGTTCTGATTTTTGTCCCTCTATTGAAAGATATATTATTACCTATCAATGGTTAAATGAGAAGACACAGTTTACCTATAATTATTTCTTTCAATACTTCTGCCTAAGTAGTAGGAGACCATTGAAATATTTTGAAAATCTATGGTGGAGTTATAGCTGATATGAATAATGACATCCAATGAGCTATGAATTTGAGAGGATAGGAGACTAATCACATGCATTTATCCATTTACTACTGTCCTTTACTGGGTATTTATTAGTAGATTCTCAAAATAGGATTTTGTGTAATACATTTGTTAGCAAAATATTTTGATTCAGGGGATCATCCTTCAACATTGCATATGGTACTGCTACTATATTTCTATGTTCAGTGACTTACCTTACTTACCATAGCGTAGTAGTTGAAGGCTTTAACTCTTATATTCAAAGGATAATGTTTCTGAACATTTTCAGCATTTTAAATGCAAAGTGTTTGTGTAGCAAGTCATGATACAATGTCTCAGGAGACGAATGAGGCTGCCACGTTTTTCTTTTAAGCTGAATTAATGCTTGTGAAGACTGACATCCATGAAGACTAAAGTGCTTCAGTTACAGAAAGTAACAACTCAGAAGGGGCAGTCTGAGCCTTTGGTATTTTACTACACTAATATATAACAAAAGATTTATCAATGTTCTTGTCTCTTGATTTTCAATCTCTTTGCTAAGATGCTTATCAATAGCACTATGATTTAGTTGTTTTATACTGAAAATTTATTGGCACACCAAATTCCAAATATAATTTCTACCATACTTCATTTTCTCAAATATATGAGTTGTAGAACTCTAAAACAGCCTTGGCCAGTCAGGCCAAGAGGTCATCCCTATAGTAGCCTTGCTCTGGGAGGAGTACAGTAAAGTCTGAGAGCACAGAGTCTAAAGCCAGGCAGACCTGTAATTGCATTTGTGCCATACTGCTTCCTACGAACCCTGAGCAAGTGGCCTAACCACTTTGAAATTTGATTTGTCCATCAGTAAAATGGATATAATAATAAGACCTACCTCACAGGGTTGGTGTGTTTGTAGATTAAATCTGACAGCCCATTTAAGCTGTTAAAATGCTTAATATTGTGCCTGGTCCATGATAAACATTCAATTAATTTTAGTTTCATCATCATGATCTTACTGGTGCAGTCATTAGTACTTATGATCATTCAGTGTGAATTGGCCTGAGGAATACTATTTGGCACTCATTATTATATCTTAAAATTCCAATTTATTAAATACAATATGATGTTACCCACAAACATATATTTATTTCTTAGTGTAATCTCCCTTTGTAGGCCAATTGTAATTTAAGTCAGTTAAATTATAATTAGGGTATTATTTATAGATTGAATTCAGAACAAGCATTTGTTTGGATATATAATGGCACTAAGCTATGTCATCCTGAGGTATCAACCTCTTTTAGAGATATGTTCACATTTGCTTTAAGACACCTTCTTTCTGGAAAATGCTTATAAAAGGAGTTACAGGATATATCTATGCTTCCATTTATGTCACATTCTCCTTTTAACTGTCACTTTCTTCCTTTATGTTAAGAATTTCAGTCAGGGTGTGGTCAAGTTTTTGAACAGATACATTATGTTGATTTTCAAGTTAAACTTTTAGTAGATAACATTATTTGAGTATTTCTAGGTTGTTTAGGGAAGTAGGTACATCTCTAGAACTCCTGCAGTTTGCCAATATGTGCTATAGCTAGAATGTTCCTTTAAAATGGCTTACTTTCTGTGATGATTTGGTTGTTTTGTTTTTCTTTCTTATAATACATAATGACAGCATTTTCAAATGTCCATATCATTTAATTGCGTTGATATTTACTCTAATTCTCCTTTGAAAAATACTAAATGTTTTAAGTGGGTTTAAATTCATGTCAGTTCTGTTTCTGATTAAATAAATATAAACCAGCAATACTATTAAAAGGAATCAAAAAAGATATGAAACTTGAAGGTCATTCATTGAGCGTAATTTATAGAATATAATATATACGGAGATACACCTTAGAATTATAAAAATACAGAAATTTTATCATCAAGAATATCAATAAGAGACTATCATTTTTCTCATTATTTCCTTTTGGTGCACACTTATTCTAAATCTGTAATTTCTAAAAGGCCTATAATATAACTTTATATAAACTAATGTGCTATATTACGAAGTTTATATGATATATAAAGATGTTATATAGCATTTTGTCTTACAAATTCATTGCATTGTAGTACGTATCAATCTACTGTCTATCTGTCAAAATACAATACCAAATATTAATTGGTAATAGGAATGAAGATATTTCTGGAGTTTATGTAACACAATAGTGTAAGAAAAGATGTGGGACAGATCTAAGAATTCCTTAATCTCATTCAAGTTTTACACTTAATACAACCAGACTTCTTAAATAACTTAGGTAATTTCTCTCACTTGGAAATTAGGAACATGAGTTATTTGAATTAAAAATGTAAAAAAAAGTATTCGATATTCTTGTTATAGTAAATATGCAGGGGTTTTTTGCATTGTTTGGACTTTAATAATGACAGCAAGGGGAATTATCAAATAGTTATTAAAACTATAAACTATCTGTTGTACAAATGAGGTCAATCTGTACAAATTGACATGAATGTTGTAGGTTAAAACATCAAATCATACAATGATGCTGTTGACATAACTTATTTTGAAACACACACAAGACCAACATGATAAATATAAGTAAAAATTCTGGTAGATTATAAACCAAACTCTCAACAGAGCTTACCTCTTAGGAGAGGACGAATTACAGACTGATTTCCCAGTGGGTACACCAGCTTCTACTTTATTTGAATTGATTAAATTTCAACAATATTAACATATTATTTATTTTATGTTCAGGCGTACATGTGCAGGTTCGTTATGTAGGTAAATTGCTTGTCATGGGAGTTGAGTGTATAGGTTATTTTGTCACCCAGGTACCGCTCATAGTACCCAATAGGTAGATTTTTGATTCTCTTCCTCCTCCCACCCTCCGTCCTCCTGTAGGCCCCAGTGTTTGCTGTTCTTTTCTTTGTGTCCATGTCTACTTCGTGCTTAGCTTCCATTTATAAGTGAGAACATGCAGTATTTGGTTGTCTGTTCCTGTATTAGTTTGCTTAGGATAATGGCCTCTAGCTCCATCCATGTTCCCACAAAAGACATAATATCGTTCTTTTTAATGGATGAGTAGTATTCCATGGTGTATATGTACCATATTTTCTTTATCCAATCTACTTTTGATGAGCATTTAGGTTATTCCATGTCTTCGTTATTGTGAATAGTACTGCAGTGAAGTTACATATGCACATATCTTTACGGTAAAATGATTTACATTCCATTGGGTATATACCCAATAATAGTATTTCTGGGTCAAATGGTACATAGGTTTGAAGTTTTTTGAGAAATTACCACACTGCTTTCTACAATGGCTGAGCTAATTTACACTACCACCAGCAGTGTATAAGCATTCTCGTTTCTCTGCAACCCTGCCAGCATCTGCTACTTTTTGACTTTTAATAGTACTCATACTAACTGATGTAAAATGGTATTTCATGGTGATTTTAATTTGCATTTCTCTGATGATTAGTGATGTTGAGTATTTTTTTTATGTGCTTGATAGCCATGTGTATGTCTTCTTTTGAAGAGTGTCTGTTTGTGTGATCTCTGCCCACTTTTTAATGGGGTTGTTTGTTTTTTGCTTGTTAATTTATTTATGCTGCTTGTAGATTCTGGATATTAGACCTTTGTAGGATGCATAGTTTGCAAATATTTTCTCGTATTCTGTAGATTGTCTGCTCACTGTGTTGATAGTTTATTTTGCTGTGCAGAAGCTCTTTATTTTAGTTAGGTCCCTTTTTTTGCCATTGCTTTTGGCATCTTCAACATGAAATTGTTTTCAGGGACTATGTCTTTGCAGAGTCTTTTTAATGAAGGGGTAGATGATTCAAGTCATAAACTAAATCAAATTCTTCTCATATATAAGTTACTCAGTATATGACTATATTAATATTGACCATTTGGGGATGATTTATTCATCTTCCTTGTTTTGTACCTTGTACATAATTTTACAAATTAGTCATTTATTATAGTCAATGTGGTTATTAAATAAGCCACAAACCACAAACCAAGAAGATGGCACAGTCCTCGTTCTTAGGAATTTATAGGTGGGGATAAAAATGATTAGAGAACAATAATAAATAGTAATCATTATTGATCAATTTTGACTACTGATAATGTCTCAGGCTTATTCAAGAAAGTGGGGAAACAAAGAAGAATTCAAACTCTACCCTCAAGGAACTCACAGTGGAGTTATGGGAGGAGACAAAATAATGTTTGAAAGGCACAGTAGGTGCCAAACCATAAAAGACCAAGAAAGTTTAGGAATTTAGAGTTTCTGTACCAATCATGTATCTTTTTTGAGATGGAGTTTCGCACTGTCCCCCAGGCTAGAATGCAGTAGCATCATCTCCGCTCACTGCAACCTCCACCTCCCAGGTTCAAGCGACTCTCCTGCCTCAGCCTCTCGAGTGCTGGGATTACAGAAGCCTGCCACCACTCCCGGCTAATTTTTTGTATTTTTAGTAGAGACTGGGTTTAACTATGTTGGCCAGGCTGGTCTTGAACTCTTGACCTCGTGATCTGCCCTCCTCAGCCTCCCAGTGTTTTGGGATTACACGCGTGAGCCACTGCACCCAGCCCTATGCATCTTAATAGTACATATATCTCCTATCTAAACAAATTTATTGTAACAAAATATAAGCTTTTAGAAGGCTTATCAGTGTTTTCCACCTATTTAACTCAGTCACCATTTTGCAATGACCTTCATATACTGTAGGTCTTGAAAAATGCAAGCTCTGACACTGAGATCTTGGAATAAATGAAAAAAGTATCAGTATCTGAGTATCTGGTACTAAGTCAAACCAGTAAAAAAAAAAAAAAGAAAAAAAGAAAAAAAAGAAAAAACCTGCTATTGTTCTTTGACTTCTTCGTTTAATTTTTTTATTTTATACATTTTGTTTTAGAATTGAAATATCTCTAGTTAAAACTATTTTTATATATTATGCATTCTATATATTTTACACACACACACACACACACACACACACATAAAATTTGTGTTTCAGAAAGGAGACTCTTGTGTTCTAACACGTGTTCTAAGGGAAGTAAATTAAAAATACTTTGAAAAATCGTCCAGAATGAAAATTCATGATAATCTGTAAAAAGGTTAGAGGATTTCAAGGAGGGGCAGATTTTAAAGTTTGAAGAAGTATTATAGGAACAGAAAAATATATTTTGGAAGTGTAAAATTATGATGATGGCAGGATTTCTGCTGTGGATGTCTAGGTAAAATAATGATGGCACCATTCAATCACTGAGGCAAAAATTATGAAAACAAGCCCTAGTTTAGTGGACATGTATGCCCCTACATACTCATAATTCTAGTGGCTCAGAGAAGGACTTGATGCAAGATTAACATACCCAGAGAGAGCTGGCTAAGATGAAGTAAGAGCCAGTTGTGTCAAAAGAAGCCTTGGGATCAGTGCCTTGGCTACTGCCTATGCTCAGTTAAGACCAAGATGGGGAAAACAGGAGGTATTTGAGATGACCACTTGGGTGGGCCTCCAGGTGCACCAGAATCATCACTGGAGAGGTCTTCCATTATCTAAGGTCTCCGATATATCTCCCCCTTGCCACTTCTTTGCATAGGGGTGCAAAATCTACCCATCCTCCCTTTCCTACCTCCTGGGACTTCATGCTGAAGGCTTCCCTTTTTAGTTCCTTCTAGTCCAGGACTGCATAGAGACCCCCAGGTGCAATGGTGGTGGTGGAGGGGCTCTTTCTCCTCTCTAGTACCCCAGGTCCTAGGCTTGGGCCTTGCTGTTCCTGAGCAGAGTCCTTTCTCCTGCTGCCTTGGTCCAGGTGTGGTGCTTTTGCACCTTTTGTCCCTCCCCAGAGCATCATCATCCACAGGCACTTTATACACATCTGGAGACGTTTCTGGGAAAGTGGACTGGGAGGATATAATCCAGAATTCCAGCCTTTGGTTTTTCTGTTTAAAGCAAGGTCCTTTTCTCTGACTGTGGTTGCTGAGAGGCATGAGTAAATGCCACAGGCTCAAACAAAACAAAACAAACTCTTGGTTATTTTTAGTTTGAGTTAGTACATGGTAGAACTGGTCAACAAATCAAAGTGTCTAACCAGAAGCCAAAAATGAACCAAAGATATATGTCTTTTAAAAGTTTCCATGTGTTTTTATTTGCCATTATTTAAAAGTTGGCACATCTGGCAACATGCTAGGAGGAAGTCACTGGATTTCAATGTCTGACACTTCCTTTATGCAGGACATGACCTCTGGGGCCTCTATCACATCCTATATTCTCCCAACACTGGGGCTGGATATCTTTGTCATTACTTGGTGTTTTTATTTTCTTATATAAATCTTAACAATTATATTTGACAACACTTGGTATATAATAGATAGTCCAAGTGGGCTACATGCTTCAAGAAAAATTGGAGTAAGTGTTTTCTCAATGGGAGTGTAGAATATTCCTATCTGTTTTATGTGCAGAGTGTATCTTTATTGAAAATATGTCATTGTGAACAAATTTATGGTAAAAACGCTAACTGCACTTCAGAAAAGATATATGATAAAAACTTCAATGAAATTGAACAAATAATATTTCAACAGTGTTTGTTTTAGAATACTAATGAAATAATGACAATACTGTGAAATAAAATTATTTAATAATTGAAAACATAAACTCGATACCATAAATTTTAGGTGGGAAATTTAAGAAATACTGTCTACTTAGCAAAGTAAGAATTCTTCACAATAAAGAATTATGTGTCCCAAACATAAAGAAACAATCCCAAAAATAATCTAACAAGTATTATTGGGGCACTTAGTTTTGCATTTACAGATGAACTTAGAGAAGTTAAGGAAAAAAGACAAACAATTTTTGATGCCTCCCATTTCAGTAATTCTTGTTATCTAATTTTACTAATAGGGTCAGTAAGTATATTACATGTGTAATAGTTTGCTAGGGCTGCTATAACAAAGTACTTCAAATTGAATGGCTTAAAAAACAGAGATTTACTGTACCACAGTTCTGGAGGCCAAAAGTCTGAAATCAAGGTGTCAGCAGGGCCACACTTATTCTGAAGGCATTAGGAAGGGGTCTGTTTCAAATCTCTCTCCTAACTTCTGGTAGTTCCTTGGCTTGTGACAGCATAAACCCAATCTTCACATGGTGTTCTCTTTGTATGTTTTTCTGTGTCCAAATTTCTCTTTATAAGATCACCAGTCGTACTGAATTTGGGTCCTCTCCTACTCCAGTATGACCTCATCTCAAATTAACTGGTTATATCAGCTGTGACCCTATTTCTAAACAAGGACTAATTCTGAGATACTAGTGGCTAGAACTTCAACATATAAATTTGGAGTACATGATCCAACTGGTAACAATGTGATTGAAGAATGTTTTCATCTAGTGACTCTCATGAGTACAACAAAATAAACCATTTATGTGTTAAGAAATGTGTTGAAAAGTCAATGTAGGCCAGTCAAAATTAAGAAGCACAACTACAACAGATGGTTACTTGTCACTGGTTGCTATTGTGGTTGGTCTGCTTATTACAATTAAATTCATGGTGATACACTTTTGAACACAGGTCTCTATTGCATTGTTCAGGTATCACTTTTGGGGGGTAAGGTATTAAAAATGGAATAAGTAATGGGCACATGGTCATTATCATCATGAATCAAATAGTCTTCTATGATGTAAGTCACAGTGAGTTCAAGCCTTTGCTTGGAGAATGTAGTAGTCTGGTGTACTATTGGAAGGTGTGATGACAGTGTTGGCATGGTACAACAAAAGATGCTTTTAACTGATGAAAGACACCAACCTGTTAATACCATTTGAGAGAAAATCCATGTCTCAGCTCACTAGAAAAAATTGGATCAAAAACTTGGCTTTTTTTATTGGCATTATAATTCATCTGAATAAACACTTTGAATAATTCTCTGCAAATGCATTCAAAAGTAGTTACACAAATATGTACTTTAATTCATTTGGAAAGGAATAGCATGTCCAAATTTCTACACTGAAACCAGATTCCAGAAACGAGAGTGATGGCCTGAATTACTTTCCAAACATCGAAACTTTGAATACTGAACTCCTATTTCTCTCTCTCTCTCTCTCTCTCTCTCTATATATATATATATATATATAATTTTAACTTCTATTTTAAATATTATGGACATAGACTGACACTTTTCAATTTGCCTTTATGGTTAAAGGATACCAGGATCAGTTGCATCTCAAAGTGAAATATAAGCCATGACAGGGATATTTATTCCTTTAAAATTTTATATTGTTTTTATTTTGAAATGAAAATACAGTATTCAATTAAAACAATTTATACACTATGATACACATTTATATAATAGTTTAAACTAAGTTTTGTTTATATTTCCAGCGGTTGTTTTTCTTACCCATGGTGCATTTCAGTTATTTTTGTACAGTAGACCTTTTCCATATATTATAGAATGTATTAAAGCACAAGACTATTATTCAGTTTCAACTTAAATTGTATACCAGACTACAATTAACTGATTATATCAGCTAATATTATATAGTAAATTGTGACTATCTATAAAAGTAAAATAATTATAAACATTTTAGATGTTTTAACATATTTGAAAGAATATTCATTGTAAGAACTTACCAATTTTTGCCATATTAAAAAGCATTAATTCATTCCACATTACCAGGCACTGTTCTTGTTATATACTAAAGTACTGCCATCTTACCAACAAGGAAGTCAAGATTTGAAGTTACTTTCTAAGACCACACAGTAAATGATGGACCCAGGATTCCAAAGCTTTTGCTTTCTGATATACCACATTGTCTCTCTATGTACTTCAATGAGTATATTACTTATATGCACATTTGTACTTTTAAGTCTGTTTTGGACCATGGAATACTATGCAGCCATAAAAAGAATGAAATAATGTCTTTTGCAGTAAAGTGGATGCAGCTGGAGGCCACTATCCTAAGCAAATTAACTTGAGAACAGAAAACTACCACATGTTCTCATTTCAAAGTGTGTGCTAAACATGGGGTACTCATGGACATAAAGATGGCAACAGTAGAAACTGGGGACTACTAGGCGGGGAGGTGGAGGGAGACAAGGGTTGAAAAATTAACTTTTCGGTACTATGCTCAGTACCTGGGTGATGGGATTGTTCATACCCCAAGCTTCAGCATCATACAATATATCCAGGTAAAAAACCTGCACTTTACCCCTGAGCTAAAATAAAAGTTGGAAAAATAAAATACTAAAACAATATTTGTTTTTTATGTATATTATAAAGTTTTGAGGAACAAAAATATGTAAGTTGCTGGAGGAGTGATTTGTCAAATTCTTATAACAGTTTACTATACCATTTAAAAGCGTAAGAGAATTGGTTTGGAGTCATCCTGTCTTTGTGACCTGAGGAGAGTCACTTAAACTCTCTAAGCCTCAGTTTCTTCTTAAGTTAAAATGAGCTTAGTCATGGGGTTGTGGTGAAGATTATCTGAGATAATGTATGTTAAAGGAGCCATTTAATAACACCTAAACATTTTTAATAAATGATCCCTGTTACAAATTGTCTGTTATATGTGCTGTAAATATATTCTCTCATTCTGTCTTTTTGTTTTCACTTTTGTAATGGTCTTTTTTTGATAAACAACAGCCTCTTAATTTTTTAAAAAGACATTTTAAGTATAAAACATATAGAGGGGCTGGGCATGGTTGCTCACACCTGTAATCCCAGGTGTGAGGCCAAAGTGGGAGGATCGATTGAGGCCAGGAGTTCAAAATGAGCCTGGGCAAACATAGTGAAACCTCGTCTCTACAAAACAATTAAAACGCTGTAAGGCATGGTGGTGTGCACCTGTAGTCTCAGCTACTCTACTTGAGAGGCTGAGAAGGGAGGATCACCTGAGCCCAGGAGTTTGAGGCTGCAGTGAGCTATTGTGCCACTGCACTCCAACCTGGGCAACAGAGCAAGAACCTGCGTCAAATAAATAATACATACAGAGAAAAGAACACATACGAGAACTTTACAGAAACAAAGAGTTTTCTTAAAAGGAACTCACCGTTTAACTTGCATTTAGATCTAAAAGTAGAATATAATGAGCAGCTCAAAGTCTCCCTCATTCCACTTTTTCTTTTTTAAATGGAGCCTTGCTCACTGCAACCTCTGCCTCCCAGGTTCAAGCAATTCTCCTGCCTCAGCCTCCCGAGTAGCTGGGACTACAGGCATGTACCACCACGCCCAACTAATTTTTGTATTTTTATTAGAGACGGAGATTCACCATGTTGGCCAGGCTGGGCTCGAACTTCTGACCTTGTGGTCTGTCTGCCTCAGACTCCCAAGTTCTGGGATTGCAGGCCTGAGTCACTGCGCCTGGACCCCTCATTTCACTTCTTGCTGTCACTACCCTCAAAAGATAATCATTATCCTGAATCCTAACACCATAAAACAGTTTTATCTGATTTTAAGCTTTATGTAAATGACATCATAATATAGGTACTTATTTTCTGCCTATATCCTTTCACTCAGTATTTTTGTGTTTCAGACATTTTGATGCATGTACTTGTAATTTATTCAGTTTTATTGCTTGATTGTTCACTTCATTACTTTTATTTGTTCATTTTTATTTTATAGAAATTTGTATCAGTATTATATTTTCTACCCCCTATATTGTCAAATAACATTTAGGTTGTTTCCAGGTTAGAACTAATATAAATAGTGCTGCTATGAACTTTCTTATACATGTCTGTTGGAGAAATAATGTGTGAATCTCTCTGGGGCATACACCTATGAGTGTAATTGCCAGTTCACAATGTATGACTATATCCAATTTTATTAGATACTGCTAAACTATTTTCCAAACTGGTTGTACCAATCTACAATCCTTGAAACTGTGTGTGTATGTTCCAGTTGCTCCTGACTCTTCATTAATATTTGGTAATATTTATGTTTTTTATTTTAGTCATTTGTGTTAGTACATACTTGTATTTATTTGTGTTATTAATGTGTAATTCTTTGATATTCTATGAAGTTGTTCACCTTCTGTTATATATTGCCTACGTGTGTGTGTAGTGTGTGTGTGTGTGTGTGTGTGTGTGTGTGTGTGGTGGTTATTAAGGTCCTCAAACGTTCCTTCATACCTTGTCCCAGTTGATTCCCCTCTATCTCTCTTAGAGGTAACGATTCTGATTTTGATCCCCATAGGTTAGTTTTATAAGTTCTTAACCTTGCTCTAAAAAGAATCATGTGGGTTATATATTTGACTTATTTAGCTCAACATAAGACCCTTGCAATTCTTTCATGTTGATATTTATGAAAAACGTGTTCTTTTTTATTGGTGAGGAGTATCTTAGTATGTCCATTATTTGTTTACCTATTACTTGTTACCAGTATTTGTTTATCTCCTCACCTATTGATTATAAATTTGTGTTGTTCTCAATTTGTGGCCATTATGTTTACAATAATTTCTTCGTAGGAGTTCTTTATTGTATCTAGATTAACTCTGTCCAATAGAACTTTATATGTTGTTCAATATGGTGGCCACTAGTCACATATGATTATTCAGCACTTGAGATAAGGGTAGTATGACAGAGGAACTAAATTTTTAATTTAATTTAATTTATTTAAATTTTAATATAAATTGGTACATGGCTAACGGCTACAGGGACAATACATGTCTAGGTTGGCATCTTTTTTCTAATATGTGTAATGTAAAAGATTTTTCTCCTAGTTAGTGGCTTGTTTTTTTAAATTTAACAGTGTCTTTTCATGGATAGAGTTTTAATTTTGGAAAACTCCAGCATTAATATTTGATAATTTTCTATTTGTTGCTACTCTATGGTTGTTAAATTTATTTTTTTTATGTTGACCCTTTTTCTGGGAGCTACTGCTGAATTCACATATTTATCTAGTAGATTTTTGTTTTGTTTTGCTTTTTAGGTATTCTTTCAGATTTTCTTTACATACAATCATGTCACCTACAAATAGATTTAAATCACGGTAGAAAATGTTACTACTCAGGTGTCTTCAGGACCTATTGAAATCAAACAAATATACAATGTAATAAAAGCATTAAAAAGAGAACATATATTTCCCTAATTCAGTTACAAGTAGAGTTCAAATTCTGACTTTTAAAATTTACTTGAAAGGATATCAAACCAGTTCATCAAATCCTTTGTGTGTCATCTAATAGCTGTTTTGTGTCAGTTATTCAAGTCTCTCCCAGTAATAGGTCTCAAAGACACAATACAGAAATGTGCTGAGTTTGTAGAGTCTCAGACTAAGCCCAAAAGTATGCTCCAAGTGAGTGAAGACCCTTGACATGAGAAGATTATATGAGAACATAATAAAAAGCTGTAGCTAGGGCATTTACAAGAGCTAGACTGACACATGAAATCTCATGAGGCCTTGAGGAGAAGTGAGAGTATCAGCTAAGAATCTTTCTGGGTTACAGCTTTCTCTCATATAAAGAACATTATTAAAAGGATATAGGGTTAACAGGTAAATTGGTTTAAATAATTAAGACTAATATATCTGAATAATTAATTGCTAAATAATGGTACAGACTTCTAGTTTTATAGAACTCAAATCAATTCTATTTGTATAGCCTTATATCTGTGAACTCTAAACTTTAATCTGAGAAATGGATATTTTAAATTTCTTCTTAATATTAAATAAATGCCTACGTATGCTTATAGTATAAGCTGTAGGGCAGAAACTGAATCCTTTTCCACTTAAACATTATAGCGGATGCCTCTAGAAAGGCCATAAAATGACTAAAATATATGATGCTGTAATGTCCAGTATTAAGCTGCTGCTGATTCTTCAAGTAATAAACAGTGAAGAATAAGATGTGTAGCTTTTGAAGTGACAAGAGCTATATGTAGCCACTGGAGTACTATTTAGAAAATATCTGTTCTGTGTACTACAATATGTTGGTGTGTCCCATATATTTCCTTTGAAAGCGTATCAGTGTGGGTAGAGTCTGTGAAAAGAGGGGAGAGTGGGGCTGGATCTAGCTGGTGAGGAGGCAAAAAGGGCTTTATAGACAATGATGAGGAGAGTGGGCCTTATTCTACATATAAAGAGAAGCCCAAAAAAATGATTTTATTGGTAGAATAACATGACCGAGTTGGTTTGGAGGATGCATCTTTCTGCAATACAGAATCAATAATGCAGAGTAGACAAGAGAAGAAGAATCAAGTTTTAATACAGGGCTGCTGAATTTAACCCTTTGAACAGTGCACGACAAACTAGTAGAACTAAATTTATTCAGCAGGAGAAAAATCTAATAAAATGCCTTTGGGTTATAAAACTGCAATAATTGCTTAAAGCTAGTTATACCTATGAAATCACTGGTTAAGCTACTGGGACTAGTTCACTGGAAACTCCTATGGGTGGTGTCCAACTTTAAGAGTATTAAAATTAGCAATGATTAAGCCCAATTGAGTTGCTAAATTAACAGCAGTCTAGTGAGATCTGTAGTAGTAAAATCTTCATCAGGTGAAAAAAAAATTAAAGTTCAAAGGACAATGAAGTTTTGGCAATTGGCTATTTATTTAGCCAATTGAATATTAAAGTGGAAGTCTGGGTCTCCAAATGTATTTTATTAAGGTATTTTCATTCTGAATTAATGTTGATTATCATTAATTATGTTAACACACCATTTTCCAAACTTTATGTGCTTTATATCATAGTTTTCATATATCATAGTTTCAAAAAATTAAAGGAAAATACCATCTTTAGTACTACATCATGCAAAGGTAACAGATTCTGTTTTCTTCCCCTAATGCTTTTATAACTTTGAACGGCACATTTAAACCCTCCATGCCACCATATCTGAATTTCTAGAATGAAGTGTTTACTCCGGGGAGTATGATAAGGTAAAAACAAGAGAGAGATTTTACTTTTACTTTACAACTTTCAGAATTGCTCGAACTTACAAAACAAATATAGCAAACCCCAGCAATATTAAAAATTTAGATTGATAATGTGATTTTTTTCCATGGGTTTCCATTAATCATCTGTCCCCTTTCTCAAATAAAAGTGGGCTAAATTTTTTAACTGTTAGATGTGGGAAATAGGTACATAGAAAGTGAGTCCAGACGGGAAAACAGCAGGCAGCCCCTTTTTGGGAAGGAAGAAGAAAATGGCAGTTCTCCTTAACCCTCATATTCCCTTGGATCAAACTCCAGGGACATAGAAAATGTACACATACTAGCCATAAGATTTTTAAACATGATGTTCACTGTGCTAGAAATCACAGAGCCACGGGACTTGATTCATCTCCATGTCTTGAATTAAAATGAACAACTGTTAGGTAGCGCAAAGTTGTATTTTGGATCAGGACAGAAATAGTAGGCGCAGGTTGACCCTACAAACACCTAGCTGGTTAGTTGTGTTGACTCATTTTGGTAAACTTGAAATAAGGCAACTCTGCATGTTATACAATTGAGATTTTTGGACTACATTTAACACATTACTGTGGGGGTTTCCTTTAATTATATAATAACCTTTTGTTCAAATGAAGAAATTGGACAAGATGCTATCTATGTTTCTTTCCGTTGTTAACCCATTTCTGGCTTACTATATAATCTGTGCCCAGATTTTCATTCCTGGCCTATAATAGTTTGGTTTTTGGTTTTCTTCATGTCCCAAGCATGTTAAAACCTGCTAAATTTTGTATGAGCTGTCAGATAATCTTTTTTTGACTGGCTAATCCAATTTATTTAATATTTTTAGAAGCTGCTTATAAACTGATATTCTTTATATGAATATTTGAGCTATGTTGCATGTATACTTGTATAAGCCATAATTACTTGATGACATTAGAAAGGAAAGTCATCTAACTACCCTCATTCTCATTCTATATGTACAAAGTAACCTGATTACGATTTGACTTTGCTAATAGATACAAAAAGTTCATTGGCAGCAATGATGAAAATCCAGTTGACTAGTATGGTAGATATTATGGCCACTCAGCAAAATTTCTTTCCGGACACAGAAAGAATTGTACTTCTCTGCCTCCTTTGATGTTACAAGTGGTCATGTGGTTTGCTTTGGCCAGTGAAATTTGAGTTGAAGTGATATATGATTTGCATTTAGCTAAGGCAGTTGGGGAAATTATCTGTTGATATGGAAAGTTTAGAGTGGCCTGGAATGCTAGATGCTGCCCTGGAGAGATACCTGGACCATGTTGAAATTTATGTGAGAAATGAACTCCTACGATATGCCACTGAGATTTTAGGTTCTGATTACAGCATACAGTAGCATATCCTGACTCACACATTTGCAACTTTTTTGATAACATTTTAACACTATCCATTAATACAATGTTACATTTTTTTATTTTTAAAAGTGAGGCCCCTTGGCTAGGCGCAGTGGCTCACTCCTGTAATCCCAGCACTTTGGGAGGCCGAGGCGGGCGGATCACAACGTCAGGAGATCGAGACCATCCTGACTAACACTGTGAAACTCCGTCTCTACTAAAAATACAAAAAATTAGCTAGGCGTGGCAGTATGCGTCTGCAGTCCCAGCTACTCCAGAGGCTGAGGCAGGAGGATGGTGTGAATCCGGGAGGCAGAGCTTGCAGTGAGCCGAGATCGCGCCACTGCACTCCAACCTGGGCGACAGACCGAGACTCTGTCTCAAAAAAAAAAAAAAAAAAAAATGAGGCCCCATGTCGGGGGTTGTGGGGAAGGGGAGGGAGAGCATTAAGACAAATACGTAATGCATACAGGGCGTAAAACCTAGATGACGCGTTGATAGGTGCAGCAAACCACCATGGCACATGTATACCTATGTAACAAACCTGTACATTCAGCACATGTATCCCAGAACTTAAAGTAAAATTTAAAAAAATGAGACCCCCGAATTAAAATGTGATTGTGTTGTACAATAGACTTCTATATATTTTATATATGCTTTATATGAAATGTATAAAATTATATTGATTCAGAGAATTTTGGGGGTTATCTTCACCTAAATTTATAATATTTAGTATTCATTTCACTCAGTATATTTTTATTACTTTGTTCTCATATTTCTATTAAGTACCATTCTCATATTAATATAGCTTTTTTCAAACCAAAGTAACTCCTCCAAGCAATTACTGTATTCTTTTGCAGCAATACACCTATAAAACTAAAGATTGGAAACATGATGTTATCTCAGTGTTTTCTTTTCAGTAATGAAGCTTTCCCCAGAGTTTTACTCTTGAGCTTTTGACACTAAACCCAGAAACTGAGTGCTATAGCAAATTCTCAATAAGATCATTATCCTACATATAAAGCTACACAGTATTATTACTTTAATGTAAACACATATGCTTTTTAGTACTTTCTATCTAGATGGCTTAATTTAAGTGCCCACATATTGCATGCCTCCTAATTGCACTTTGATATTAAATCCCTACATGGAAAGAATTCACAAAATAAAGCTAAAATATGAAGTCTATGCACATATGGTATCAGGGCTCTATCTCAGACATGATATTATTGGGCTTAGTTATAGTACATGAAGGAAGACAGAACCTGAGAAAGTTAAAATTTGTGTAAATTGGAATAGGGGAATTGTGTAAAATAGAATTAGAAAAATATCTAATATGGGGTTCAACACTTTTGTGCCCTTGGGGACTTTGGAAATAGAGCAAAAAAAATGGAACATGGAACATTTGTGAGTTTTCACACATTTAGAAGTTTTACATAAAATTAGTGATTCCTTCTTTTCCTTCTGAGTAGAAAGATGATTAAAATCTGGCTTTCATCTTAACATGATCATCAAACCGAAGACATGAGAATGTTCATATTGATTTGAAAACTTTTGTATTTGTAAAGAGAATCAGGGATGGCTATTGAGGGCCAGGGGCAGAAACTCACCTCCCGCCTTCCCAGATCTCCTTAGGTCAATGAATGTCTGAGGGTCTAAGTGAAGTAGCTTGTAGTGACATGGACATAGAAACTCTCATGCTTGAAAGGCTTTGTGAAAAGATGGAGCCAGAGAGGCTAAGGTAGGATGAGGGGTGAGCGTTTAGGTTTTGCTGAGGAAGTCTGTATGAAGCCTTCTTATCAGAGATCTGGGCACCACTGGAATTGAGGGAGGTAGCACAATAGAGAATGGGGTTAGGGTGGGCTAGTTAGAGCAGCACAAACCCACCTCAACTGTTCACAATAGTTCACTAGATTTAGCAAAAATGTTCAGAGGCAGACACAGGAGTCACAGCAAAGGAGAAAGAAGAGGAAACAAAAGGAATCAGTGACAAACGAGAGGGTAACGTGGACACATATCATCCCATTTAGAGCATTCTATGTGGGAGAGCTGGAAGGAAAGGAATGTATGGTTTACTTGTCCATTATTTCAGCACATACCTATCAGAGCCTATTAATGTGGTTTGGAGTAACAGTTAAGAATTTTGGCTCTGAAGCCAGGTTGCCTGGTTTGATATCCCAGAACAACTAACCAGCTGTGGGGCCTTGGGGCAAGTTAATTAAATTTTCTCTGCATCAATCCCCTTATCTATTAAATGATGATAATAAAGTGGTACCTATCCCCTAGGTTGGTGTGATTATTAAATAACATAAACACACTGCTGGGTATATAATAAGTAGTATGTGCTGCAGGTACTCATACTACTTTTATTATAAAGGCCACTTCTCCAGAAGGAAGTAAAACATAAATGGGTAGATACAAGCCCCTTAGTACAGATCTATTTTTATCATGTGGATGCTATGAATATCAATATTGATCATGTTTCTATTTTGATTTTGAGTTTGGGAATCTCAGGGAATATTTATTGAAATTGATATAACATTCTTAATACAATTACTAATTTTAAATTATAATTCTTATATTTCTTCACTCTGCATTCTTCATAGATATACTCTTTCTGGTAGATAATTCATTTCTTTAAGCTTCTTAAAAGTATTTCTGGGGAATAACGTCATGTTGGTTTTGGCTGGTATAGAAGGTTGGTGGTGGTCACAGTGAAAACATACTTAGGTATTAGAGACAGAACTTGAGAAAATTAGAAAGCTTTGCCAATCAAGCAAAGGAAACAAACACAATGGGGTTAAGTGCTCATGAAAATATCTGAAGAGCAGGTGGTCATAATGATTTTGGAAAATTATTCTGGCATTATGTTTAAGAAGTAGAAAGGGTAAGGGACTGGAAGCAGAGAGAGCAGTTAGGATGTAAAAGACTGGGTCTGAAGTAACGAAAGACTAGTTTATGGAAGTTTGGTAAGAGTAAGGAGAAGGTGGTAAATATGATGTGATGAAACTGATAGAAGTTGGGAAAAATGATTGAATAATTGAGACAAGGAAATGAGGGTGGTCAAACATGAGATAGAATACTTTTTCCAGTAATAAAGACAAGCAGGCATTTTTGGAGAGCTTACTAAAGGCACATCAATGCATTCTTAGCTATGCAGATAATTCTGATTTTAAACTTTGTGCTTTGAGCAATTACAGAGATAAACAGAGTTCTATGAAATTAATAATAAGGTCCTTATTATTACCATGTGAGTTCCTCATCTTATGCCTGTGTGAAAACCACAAAAAGTGGGGAGAATTTGAAGAACATAGGAGAAATCCCCCCGAGGTCTGAAAGACAATATTCATGTCCAGTTGCACTAAACTCATATATTTTTGTATTAGTTTTATGTCAAAGAGGACTAATAGCATTGGTTTGCAAGCTTCCTTTGGATCTCAGTGAGGTTTCTGCAGCAATTCCTCAAGACCTCTGAAGTGGGACTAGGTTAGGGCAGAACAGGTAGGGCTCTGGATTGCTAATTGCCTCTTTGGAGCTAAGCCATTCATCTGTTTTATTTTGAGGGGTCTCCACTGTAAGATTCTGTTTGAGAAAATAGTTCCCTGACTAATAAGAAATGATGGCTTTTTGGTATCTGTAATACTTGCATACAATTATGTTAACATTAACTATATAGCAATATCTTTCTCATCTTCTAGCATGAGTCATTTAGTTTTTATATAAATTTCTGAGTCAAAGAACTTCATTTGGGTATTGATTTGAATAGTATTTGGATTTGATGGTGTGTAGGGACAATTGGATTCAGGCTTCCAGAGCCCAAAGCAAGTGGAAAAGTAAGAGGTCCTCATCAAGCCTTCAAATTCCCCAGGCTTCTGCTCTGGTGAGTTACATATCATGCTCTGGGCAAGGTCAATTGACCCATGGCATTTTCATAGACATGATTATTCTGGAAGCATCTCAGGCATATCTTTATTTCCTCAGGTCTCAAGCCAGTATATCTTGAAGTACATCATTACTTCATTACAGTTTCTGCAGACATTGCAATGGGAAAATTCAGGAATAAGAGGCATTTTCCTTTGACATTGAGATGGTCAGTCCTGAGAAAGGTTTTGTCAAGGAAAAACGTTCTGTGGTTGTGAAAAAGATGTAGAGTACAGAGACTGGTGTAACATTTCAGCAGATACAATTTTATAGTCTCTAATAAATATCTGAATGACTTTGAGATAAGAGATTAAAAGAGGTGATATTCTATATTAGTTATCTATTACTACATAACAAATTACCCGAACATTTAGTGGCTTAAAACACAATACTTTCTTCATGTCTTATCTCTCATGGTTTCTGTGGGTCGGAAATATGTATAGGTCATAGTAAAGATGGCTTGTTTCTTTCGGAACATTTTTGGCTTCAGCTGGAAAAGTTGGAATAATCTGAAGACATATCACTTACATATCTGGTAGTTGATGATAGCTGTCAGCTGAGACCTTAGCTGGAACTGTTGCCTAGAATTCATTAATGTTTTTTCCATGTGGTGTGGTCATCCTCACAACATGATAGCTTGGCGACAAAGGCCAGCATTGAGAGAGAAAGAGAGAACCATATCACCTTTTATAATCTAGCCACGAAACTTACGGAGAGTTACTTCTATCAAATTCTACTTAAGCCAGTTACAAAGATTCCCACGAGTTCAAGAGGAAAGAACATGAACCCCATCCCTTGATGAAAATGTGTTACTACCGTCACATTAAAAAAATATGTGGGATAAAATATGTATAGGTGCACCCATCTTGGTACAATGTAATCTACCACATAAGATAACTAAAGAGAATGATGAGAAATGAAGAAGACATCATTGTGCTTTACCCTGGAGTACCAATCCAAACTCTCCTTCTGCCAGTTCTCAATCAAATGAGAAAGATATAGAGAAGTCAACTTGATCAAGCATAAAGCTGCGTTGGAAAATACAGGTCAAAACCTAAATCAAAATGGTTTTTCCATTGAGATAAATTTACCAACCAATTCATAGAGCTAAAAAAACTTGCCCCAGTGTGTTTTTCCTCACTCACAGCAATAAGGGCAGAGTATGTGGGAAGAAAAAAAAATATGAGAAAGAAAAAATAAATGTACATCTCTAGCCAAGGTACATTTTCTTTATTCTCTGGAATCATCTTCAATTGAGTACACTTGCAGTACTGCCAGATACAAAACGGAATCGAGGGCAGGCAGAGTCTTAACAGGTGTTGGTACAAACGTAGAGCTTCAAAGGGGCTTGCTTTTGGCTGCCAAGAGGATCGATGCAGATGTACGCTTTGGCTTCTTTAGACTGAAATGGCCTAAATTCTCTTTCTTGAGAAAAGTTTGTGAATTTATTCCATGTTAAAACCTACTGTTATCTGACCAGCAAGGAAAGCATTTCTCCCTTAGAAATGGTCTCTTGTCATGAAATATTCAAACAAAACACAGGCAAGATTTTGATTTTTGACGATTCTATAAAGCACACTTTGTGCTGTGTTTTGGGTTTTTTTGTGTGTTGTAGTCGTTGCCTTCAAGAGCTAGACTTTCTAATTCATGTCTCTCTTTCTCCTGTTTCACTACTCTGAGTGGCTTTGTGAAGCTCAGGCTTGAGGCTTTCATTCTTGATAGGACTGTGTCTTTTCCAGTAACATAGGTAAATCACCTGCAGCTGTGAACACTCTTCGCAGAAGGTTAAATTTATTCCACGTTGTAGAGTACAATCTCATCTCTGTAAATAATTTTATTATGTTCCTTTATAAACATTTTGGTAGAAGAAAATTCTTGGTTTAACTCAATAACATATTATACTTTCCCTGCCCCACGAATTAGATTGATTATGGTGGCATGTGAGATTGATAATACATAGATCTGTGTTATGACAGCCATTGTTTTAGTGCCAAGCTGAAGAGGAATGCTTCCGTAAATGTATCATTGTATAAAATATTGACCTAGAGAACTTCATTATTCAAGCTGGAGAGACAGTCACTACTTAACAGTAATAAACTGTTTCTGTGTTACATTGAGAATACTTTGGGAAATATGAGAGTTGTCAAATCTCTTGAAAATCCTGTCTTTATAGTACACATGACACTAAAGCTATAGCTGTATTTTCTGCTAATAAAAGCAAAGGCACAGCCAGATGTGAAGGATATCACAGCACACTGACAAGAAACTAAGAAAAATGAATACCTGGTTGAGGAGTCAGAAAGACATAGGCCAATGACCTTGGGAAGCTTTACTCTTTTGAGATATTTTTGTTCTTATAAGGAGAGCAACATAATGCTGCATTAGTGTAAAAAATACAATAAACCTGAGGCTCTAAACAGAACACATTTTATGAAAAATATCCTGAAGTGTCTCTTAACAAAAAAATCACGTGAGATAACATAAAAATAAAAGATGCTGTGTGCCAGCCAGAATATTTTTCAAAAGACAATTTAGGAGGTTCCAAAAATGATATACAGAAGCGCAAATTTTTTTTTAAATGACAGTTTGAACCAAGTTGACATTTCTTCCATTTATTAAAGAAAAATCTTTCAATTAACCTTAGTGGTCTCCTCCTCCCTATTGTAGCTAATGAAGATATTCCCCTAATTTTAAGAAAACTAGTATGTATATATATATATATATATATATATATATATATATATATATAATTTGCATACCTCTTTCAAATTGGTGTCATTGTAACTTATTTGTCTAGTATCTAAACTACCAAAATTAAAGAACATCAGAAAATTAGCATATAAGAAAAATGCTAATTAATGTTCAGTATGACTACTCATCCTGAAGTACCTTGTTAATAATTAAAGAATAATAATTTATTTTGTTTTATTTTGTTCTAAGTTATGAAGTTTAGATGCCTGTGGCAATGCTCAGTTATTCAGGACATCAAATTGAACAGAATACCAATAGATAATTCTATTTTTAAATTTTTTTCAGATACCTATAGCTACTGGTTACATTTAGGATAGAATTTTATTTAAAAAGATAATACGTTTAAGTAGCAGTGTAAATTATAAATTTATTTTAAAATGACTATGGAAAACTAACAATGATATTTCAATTTTCAGGTGCTGTTTTATTTTCTGAAGTTTAGATATAGTTAGACAAATTTTTATTTTCCATTATGTAGTATAATTATTTTACTTTATTATCGTTAACATTTTAGAATATAAAAAGGCATAGTTTCACTAGATCACCTGCATTGTCTTCAAAAGCTCTTAAGAAAAAATGTGATCATATAAGGAAATTCAGACATAAATACATATTTGTGTAGAGAGAAGGAAGGGAAGAGGTAGGGAGAAGGACACATTTTAAAAGGGAGAAATAAGTGACATTGTGTTCTAATGGAGACCAGCAAAGGTAAGATATCAAAACTTGGTTTGGGCTGTTTTTTAACTTTAATATATTAACTAATAAATACATGATATATATGTACCCTGTGTCTTTAGAATTCACTGTAAATTAACTAATAATAAATGAGGAGCTCCTGTTTGGGGCTCTTGCATAGTGGTAGAATGATCCATTTTAAAGACCTGACTCAGTAGTTCTGAGGGCTCCTAAGAAACGTTTGCTCATGGCCTCCTCAGTGGTGAGAATAGGCAGGGTGGTCTGTTTTTCCTCACACTTTCCCCTTTGAAAGTTGATTAAGTATTTGTATGTCAAAAGAGTTTTATAGATTTTATGCCAATGAAATAAAAAACCACTGAAGTGAAAACAAAGTGATCACTTGAAGTATATGCTATAGCTTGGAAGTCATGATACAAACCCATAATTACACATTGTTTTATGTATTCATTTGGTTTTCACACACACGATTGATATTTTATTAACATCTTTTGGTTATAGACTATACTCTCCAACATTTAGCACGAGGTGCTGAGATTAGATAAATACAATTTTTTCAATTTTGTTTGGATGAGGGAAGAAATGAAGTAGTTTAGAATGTAAAGTTATGAAGTAAGGGTTGTCAGGAAGAGGTGAAAATGCATTAACTCCCTTCTTTTCTTCTTATATCTTTCACTGGATTTCCTTTTCCATGTAAAGTTGAAACTAACAAAGAAGTGTGCAACTTATTAACCTGTTAAGATGAGCTGCATGAGATAGTGTTCTTAAATCAGAACTGTGGAGTATAGCATCTGGTACTTCAGAGCCTTGAAAGACTGAAATTGTTACCATTAATACAGGCAAATGTGCAACTCATATAAACAAGTATTCTCAGATTGATGTGTAAATGAAAATGCCAATGTACTGATTTGTATTGGTAATCAGCCTGCTATAATGATAAAACATTGGGGTCCATTGGTCAGGGGATCCTGTTCCAAGAATTGAGGCAATTGAAAAACTTAATAGTGAAAAACCTACTCAGTGTATATGGCACTAGGAGAATATCTATTTTTACTTCAGTTGGCAGCCTAAAGTAAGATTTCCAAACCAGAGTACTTTGGGAGTATGTGTCAGTATGTGGCAAAACCATGAGATAAACATGGTGCATTGCCTTAGAGTGCCAATTTCACTACAAGATTACATTTATTTTTATCAGGAATTGTTAAGACATTTAAACATATTTATATATAAACAAACACAATTATGTTATAGAATATGCAGAGGAATGCAAAATGCAAGTAGGCATTTTTAGATAAAACACACACACAAATTCTTTTGTAGGAAGCTTCAAGCCAGACAAAGAGGTGCAGTGCAGGCAGGATTGTGCAAAAAGAGCTATTTCCTCTCTTTTTAGTAAATGCTGGAGGAAAGTTTGTAAAGGATCTGCTGGGTGAATTGATACCCTACTCCACAGAGAGGTAGGAGATACGTCTCCATAGTGAGGGAGACACACTGACATATCCTGTCCCCTCAACACATCTCTGGGCAGACTCCTTGCTGACCACTGTCCATTTTAAATCATCTTTACAGCCTCATTCATTCTTTTTCAATACACTTTCATAACTTTTCTAAATTTATAGCTTATCTTACATTGATTACATTTTAGGTTGACTGCTTCCTGATGATATATAAAGGGCACCTTAATCTCATGAATTACCTGTTTCTAAATCACAATGCAGGCTGAGTTACTTTATGAAAGGTTTTCTGGCTCCATCTCTATTATGTGGATTTTGATCAACAATGATTATGTGGATTGGACCATTTTGCCCTGAGTGTTTCTATATTTTCCTCACCCTTGTCTTAACTGTGTTTTATCCTAGGTTTTTTAGATAACACTTCTTTTCAGTTTTTGTTCTTTGTTTATATTCATTGATATACTTTTTGCATAATACTTACCTTTAAAAGTTTAAATAAGACCTTCTAAAGAAAAGCTAGACATGTTAATCTACATAGGTAACTGTTTAAATTAGAAAATATTATTTTTCAATCTTTATAAAATCAAGTATTTCATGATCAAAATTTACCAAATCATAGCCTGGAGGCCAACAGCTGCATGAGTTCAATGAATATTATTCTTTGCTGTCTTTGTTTGGTTTTATTTTTTCCTTAGACTTTTTTATGGCTTAAATTATGACAAGTAATTGTATAAAGGCAAGTAAGGTCAGTGAGAAAAGATGGATGGTAAAGAAATCACGTGGTCAATTGTGTGTCTCTACGAAAAATAATATTCTAGCTCCTATGTCCACCCCTACCTCTTCCACCGTTTACATTTTATTTATTTACTCTATTTTTATGTCACTTGTCTCTTCTAAAACCAAATTAGGTATTTGTTTCTGTTTATTTTCAATATTCTTATTAAAATTTAAGTTACAAGAGAAAAAGAACTTTCTCTGTCTTGTTCACTCTGTTGTTACCACCTAGAATAGTGCTTGATGACTCTCAGTATATCTACATATACATACATATATATATTTAACTTCAGCACTCTTGGAATTTTTTTTTTTTTTTTTTTTTTTTTTTTTTTTTTTTTTTTTTTTTTTTTTTTGAGACGGAGTCTCGCTCTGTCACCCAGGCTGGAGTGCAGTGGCGCGATCTCGGCTCACTGCAAGCTCCGCCTCCCGGGTCACGCCATTCTCCTGCCTCAGCCTCTCCGAGTATCTGGGACTACAGGCGCCCGCCACGACGCCCGGCTAATTTTTTTTGTATTTTTAGTAGAGACGGGGTTTCACCGTGGTCTCGATCTCCTGACCTCGTGATCTGCCCGCCTCGGCCTCCCAAAGTGCTGGGATTACAAGCGTGAGCCACTGCGCCCGGCCCTTCTTGAAATTTTAAGCTGGATAAATCTTCGTTTGGGTGAGGGGGCTGTCCTGTGTGTTGTAGGATGTTTAGCAGCATCCATGGCCTCTGCCTTTTCATGTCAGTAGCACCCCCTTCTCCAGGTTGTGATAAGCAAAAATTTATCCATACATTACCAAATATTAGCAGGAGGAAAGGATATGGCAAAATCACCCCTGATTAAGAATTGTTGGCTTGACAAAATCAGAAGTCACATGGATCTAATCCTATTCTCCTTCCCTTATAAAGACAAATGAAAAGCAGAACCAAAGGACTTCATTTACATGACCAAGTGAAATTTACTGATAGACAATCTACTTTTCCTGAAGATAGAGGTGACATAGGTCAGGAATGTCACCAAGGCAATCCAAACCACATATGCAGATTGAAGATTAAGTTGGATAGAATGATTCTGAATGTTAGAATTCCTGGAGTGCCACAGCTCTTCATTTGTCACAGAGGTGGTGCTACAGCAGGATTAGCCGTGACTATTTTAGCTTCATTTGTTTTCTTTTTAGTTGAACCATTGCAAATAGCTCAAGATTAGACCAAACAGATATCACTTGCATTTTGCCTCAGGATTTTCATATTTATTTAATCTAAGGGCAGATAAATCTACTCAGGAACTTACCTACCTATATTAATTATAGTTGCTATATTAATAAATAGTTGATTTAAAAATTTTTTTCTAGAATAATATACTTTCTCCCTTATTTTCTTCATTGTTTTCCTTAACTGTTAGTGAGAAATTTATCATTCACTTATGTTCCATTAATTTCTATAACTCACCAGGCAGAGCTAAGACTGTAGATATTTGTAAGTTACCCAGGGATCAAAAAGTTTAGCTCTTCTCTTGAAATTCATTACAGGAAAACATTAAGTTTGGGCAACACTCAACATTGTAAAACTAAAAAAGTAGAATTAATTTGCTATTCTTTAGTCTTATGGAAACACAATTACTGCTATCATATATATATTTAGTGAGGAGTTATTTGAAGATATTGTTAAAATATAATCAAAAATGAGATCACAATTTTATTCTTAAAACTGTTTTCAAATTATAATTTCTATGCATTATTTAAGGTTTATAATATGTGTAATAAAATAATAAGAATGATGCATGGGGTGGTCACTTTATATTTTATATTCTTTAATGAGACTACAGCCTGTGATATTTATTTCTAATATTTTTTTGTGAGTCCCTTGACAAGGCAGTTTATTACAATTAAACGTCTCTGACTAAACCAATTTGACACGTTTCCTTGCTTTAAGGTTCTAACTCCCTCACTCTTTTTCTGCTGGCTCTCATACTTGTATGTTGCCGTTTGTTGTGTCAATTTAAAACCAAACCCTTTGGCTTTTTTTAAAAAAGTGTTTTCCAGAATATGTTCACGGTGGCAACAATTTAAACATTTCTGTGGTTCTGTAGGTTTACTCTGAACTTTTTGAAATGCCTTTTCATCATAATTTTCCACTATATTGAAATTTTAAGTCATAAGTATTTTGTGGGCTATAGTTTTACTTCATATCCTTATCCGTTCCATAATATTTAGTCAACCAGTAATATGATGATGTTTTCAATATTTTGAGATAATTAAAATGTTTGTATTTTAATGATAATGAGTATTAAGAATAAGCTGATAGTTTAACATATTTTTGAAATTTTGTTATAACCGTCAGCAAAGTTTTCATTTAGATATTCAGGTCTGAACAAGATATCTGAGTATAACCTAGTCTTTTTCTTGACAGGCTATCAAAATTATCAAATAAGTAGATCAGAGCAAAGCAATCCTCAGGACCCATGTGAAATTCAGCAAGATGTATCATATTAAATTCATGATAGCCTTGAGAACAAGAGGAAAAAATATGACTGTGAACCAAGGGCAATTAGGTGAAGAAGTCACTGGTTGTACATGAAAACCAAAGGATACTAATGAATGGATATGTATCAAGTTAGAATGTAATTGTCTCAGCTCTGTCTTTGGCTCTAAAGTAGAAGTTGTATGAAAACATTTAGGACGTGTTCATTAAATCAGTGTGTGACACAAAGCTGGATCAAGTAGTATACACATTAAATAACAAGATCCATTTTGAAAAGAGTTGCATTGATTAGAACAGTGGAGCAATTTAACAGAATAAAAATCAACATGTCATACATTCGTTCTTAAAAACAATAAAATAGGTAAGGATAAGGTTGTATGGATTAACAAAAGTGACTAGTCAAAACCAATTCATTATAAATTATTATATTTTTGATTTTACAGTAGTACATTTTTATAAAAGAAAATTTACCAAATATTAAAAAGAAACCAATAAAAATGACTCACACATTTTCATGCATTTTATTTTCTGGCTTTACATACAAATTTGTATTTTCCTCCGTCATCCATTAACATTTTCATTTTTATGTGTGTAATGCATTTTCTCAGTTGTTTAAAATTTTATGTAAATTATATGATTATTATAGTATAGTATTATATGATTATATATCAAATCATGTGGTAATCATATATATGATTATATATCAAATCATATATAATTTCATATATTTGATTATTATAAATATAATTATATTAATTATCAAAATATATATTTATATTTATACAAATATATACTTATATTTATATTTATACAAATATATATTTATATTTATACAAATATATATTTATATTTATACAAATATATATTTATATTTATACAAATATATATTTATATTTATAAAATATTTTTTTTTTTTTTTTTTATACAAATATATATTTATATTTATACAAATATATATTTATATTTATACAAATATATATTTATATTTATACAAATATATATTTATATTTATACAAATATATATATTTATACAAATATATATATTTATACAAATATATATTTATATTTATACAAATATATATTTATATTTATACAAATATATATTTATATTTATATATATTTATATTTATATAAATATATATTTATATTTATATATATTTATATTTATATATATTTATATTTATATAAATATATATTTATATTTATATATATTTATATAAATATATATTTATATTTATATAAATATATATTTATACAAATATATATTTATATTTATATAAATATATATTTATATTTATACAAATATATATATAAATATATATTTATATGTTTATATGTTTATATGTAAATATAATTATAATATAATGAATATTAAATAATCATATATTTATTATATATTATAATTATATGATATATATCATATATGATATTATAGTATATATAATCATATAATTATTATAATATAAATTATATATACATATAGTTCCCCTGAGGAATTAAATTATAATATAATTTTTATAATATTATATGTATATGTGTGTATGTATATAGATACATATATATAGTTCCCCAGAGGAATACTGTGTGTGATACTGAACAATACTAAACTCTGAATGTTTATGCTTACAGGAGAATTTCATCAGTAGAATTATTGAATATTAGCTTCCATAATAAGGGATAATAATTGTTTTTTTAACAACAGAGAAGTACCATTAGAAAAGATACAACATTCTCTGAATTTCTATAAGTACATTAGAATAGTCAGTAAGATGTGGTTTGCTGCACTAACGGTAATTTTTAATATTTTTTATGGTACTTGAGTATTGTTTAATTGATAAAATATTTTATTCTTAATATCACTTTTATAATATAACTTATGAAACATCAATTTCCTAATTTTAACTTCTGTATTCTGGGCAAATTACATCATCTGCCAACATTTTTTTCATGTATGTTATATTTTTCTGGTTGTTGGTATTTCTGTGAACATCACACATGAAGTAAAATTTTGATGGAGTAAAATTATTAGTTCCCAATCTTTATGAAAGTCATTTCAAAATTCATTGTAGACATTAAGAAGTCAATTCTTAATTGACTTCTGGAATTTGATACTGCAAGAGACAAATCTTATACCAGACAGATTTTATTCACATGCTTGAAACTTAGGACTACTATTGTTTCTTGAATGTACGATAGATTCTCCTTTATTTTTGTAATTCAAGCTAGATTACCAGTAGGATTCATAGAATGAAGTATTCTTCATTAATTTTGGCTATCATTCAGAAATTCCATTAAATACGTATAGTTGCAGTTCAGGAATATTATCTCCTATAATATTTAAATTCTTTTCAGAAGGGGAATATTTTTTAAATTGTATTTCTATTATTGATCCTCCAGATCTGACCTATTTCTTTGTTATTGTTTAGTCATTATTGCTTTTCCTTTGCATTCTGAGAAGATGGATATTTTTCTTATGCAATACTGATTTAATTCTTTGCAGAGTCATTTGTAAATCTTGGTTGTATTTTAAAATTTTTATTTTTTTTTAAATTCTTTTATGTTTTATCTCTCTCTTTAAAAAATAATATCCTATTGCATTTTCTTCTTAATCTTATATCTCCTAATGGATTTTTGCTTCCATTTCAAAGAGGTCATGCTTTCCTCATCCTACTGACAATGCAAAATAATTTTCTAAATTTTCTTTCAGTTGCTAGAAGTCATCTTCAAAAATTCATCTTTCATGGAGTCTTCTTTTTTCCTTCTTCTGAAAGTTGTGTTTTTCTTAATGTGGGCCACATAACCACTTTTTCATCTGTATTCACCCTCAAATAAGCACAGGGTAATATAATAATTTTTTCTTGGGACTTTTCTCTGTCAGTTTGATTAAAATTTTCATGTTCAATTCCAGCTTCTAACAGGCTTTCTTCAGGTAATGTTTTACTAGGCAATTTCTCCCTGCCAATGGGAAACACTGGTAATAAAATGGCGACAACCCCAAGTCTGACTACTGTGCACAGTGCTCATCTATCTTTACCTGAGTGGGTAACACTTCTTATGATACCACCAGTACAAGTATCCATATTGGATCTAATAATATTCATGTGTCCCAATCTTCAAACTTACATAGAAATAGAGATACCTCTACTAAAGGGACATTGTAGAATTTAGACTATGAGTAACAGTCAGCAGTTTGTTTTTTTTTTTTGAAAAAAAATTGCAACAATATGATGGAGACATCGTATTCTGGTTGACAATTATGTTGTACTTCTAAACCAAAGGATGTTGAGGCAGGGAGAAAGGATATTTCTATTTCTGTTCAATTGGTCCGAACATAAATGAATTATATTTTGTTCATAATTAATGGAAATCTTTGTGAACATCTGAAATTCTGGTAGATTGGACATCAGCTCTGTTTTCAGTTCTTGTTTCCAGTCATGTGTTTCACAAAGTTTTCTGGGTCATAATAGATATTTTGGAAGATGTGTGAGACTTCATCAGAGGGTGGACAAATGACGCATCAAATAAAAAGTTTACTTAAAGTCTTCAAAACAGTATTCAGCAAGAAATGTGATAATGGTATAAATAACAACCCAAGCAACAAATATAAATTTGTGGGTGTTAATATAATTTTTATATTTCACATAAAGAGAGTGATATGATTTTGTTTTACTTTGCACTGGTACGATCTGTCAATACATGAAGATTTGTGTCCAGTGCTCAGCACACTCATTAGAAGGATAAACTAGAATGAAGTCAGAAAAACGAAGATAGTATAATGAAATAACTTGATAATAAAAATAGGTGTCATACTGAGTATAAACTTGTAATGCATACTCTATCAAGTTTATCCATTCCTCCCTACAGTCCTACAAAGAAGGTATTATTATCTCCATTTAAATAGAAGAAAAAGGGGCCGGGCACGGTGGCTCACGCTTGTAGTCCCAGCACTTTGGGAGGCCGAGGCGGGCGGATCACGAGGTCAGGAGATCGAGACCACAGTGAAACCCCGTCTCTACTAAAAATACAAAAAAATTAGCCAGGCGTGGTGGCGGGTGCCTGTAGTCCCAGCTACTCGGAGAGGCTGAGGCAGGAGAATGGCGTGATCCCGGGAGGCGGAGCTTGCAGTGAGCCGAGATTGCGCCACTGCACTCCAGCCTGGGGGACAGAGCAAGACTCTGTCTCAAAAAAAAAAATAAATAAATAAAAATAAATAAATAAATAAATAAAAGAAAAGTAAGGTCTCTAAGTGGTAAATGCTATTATTTTCCTGTTTTACTCATTGGTAACTTGCTCAATGATGCTTAGTGAGACAGCAGAAGAACGTGTTTGAGTCCAGAGAGGGATTTCAGAAATCTTAGTGTAACAATCACACTTTCATTAGTGGAGGATTGAGGAATGTATATAATTAAAGGAATAATTTCTAATAAAATTGTTCAAAGAGATAAAGAGTTAATATGAATGAAATAAATGCATCATCACAACTAATTTCTGGATAAATATGCTCTGGATAGCCTCTGAGAAAGGATGGTACAAAAGGGATTTAAGCTTTGATGGTAGATTGGATAATTTTGGCTTGAAAGTTTCTTCTAGTCCTGAGATGCTGAGATTTTTATGACTTTGTATTAGTTTAATAAAATATTATCCACATGTTTCTCATTGCTTCACTTACTTTTCTAAGCTATCACTTCTCATTTTTCACGTGCTTCAGGTACTCCTTGCAATGCCAGGGGCAAATTAACTGTATGTATTGTGCTAGGGTGCAAAGTGACCTCTTTTGACACTTTTTTTCTTGAGGTTCCATCATTTTTAGCAACATCAGTGTGAAGAATGGAGAATTTTAACTTGCCTTTAAGCTTTACTGAATAGTCTATGAAGGAAGGGATAGAGCCAGTTTTAAAATGTAAAGCTGTGGAGTTCCACAGAAGAATGATGCATTTACTTTTGTCTTAGCCCATACTAGTGCACTCTGTTTTTCCACAAACCTACAAAAAGTCATCTTAAGTAGTGTCATACTCAAATCTGAGAGACAGAAGAGAAATCCCATTTTGGAATCATGAGAACTGTTTGATTCAATTAACCTCCGAATATGGGAGAACTTGATTATAGTTTCGGATTCCTGAATTACATCATGTATTTGTTACTGAATATTTTATTCTTCCCATAAATATCCTTTAAAGGCTTAGAAGTTGAATAAAGAAATCAATTTTTTAAGAGACTCCTGAAATCTTTGAACATGTTAAGCATTTTAAAAATATGTGAGCTGGACCAAATGTAAACACATTTGGAAAATATTTTGAAAAATTTGCCTTCTTGTGCTCATTAATTTGAAATATTAATAAATGGCAGATGATATTTTTATACCATAAAGCAAAATACATTAATCTATTCAATAGACATTTGTTAATTTTATATTAAAAGGGGAGGGAAAGAGAAATAAGGACAAGGATTCATTAGGGTTGAATTAAGCAAGAAGTTCAGATTGTTCAAATCAACTCAGAAGAATTAGATATCTTACTTAGGAATCAAGGGCTCAAGTACCCAAGAGGTACAGGATAAGTAAGGAGAAGTCTGGGACATTTCACATGGCTCTTCTTAACCCTTTCTTTCCAGATTGGACAAGCATTCTTTGGTCCAGAATGATAGATGAGGTCTGCGAGTGAGGTTTGTGGGTCTCCTCACATAGTGGTCCATAATATTTCTGTTATGAAATATCTGTTTTAGATCCAGATCATTATATAGCTTATTTAACATTCTTCAAGAAGCCACAAGTTCATCAGAGTTCATTTGAGAAAGCTAAGACATGGGTCCGGCCTATATGTGTATAGTGTTTTTAAAGTCTCAGTTTTAGTTAACAATTTAAAACTTAAAGCATAGAGTATACTCATCCATTTTAATTCTTAGCTTTAAAAATTTTCTACTTAAAGGTTTTTTCTTAAAATGAGGTATACATTTTCCTTGTTTCTTTAGTCATAGTATCAAACTCTGTATCTGTTTTTATTCACTTACTTTTTCCTGGGGCTGTCAGTATGTTTATACTCTTGTATTTTAATAGGCAGCTGTTACTCTTAAAAAAAGATAAAAGTACCAGGATCATGTAAATATTAAATATAGTTTTCAAAGTATGTTTGTAAAGTGATGACAAAGCAGATTAATAAATGTGTTCTAAATGTTATGAGATTTTTAACTTTCCAGGCAGACATAGGTATACCTCGAAACGGTTCCTCACCATCAGTCCCCAATTTTTAATCCAACCAAGGAAGAGTTCCACACATGAGATTTCACCAAATTAAGCTAAGTTGTGTAGCATTATACATATTTTCTTTCTATACTAGTTGCCCATATCTATAATTTGTCCAAAGGACTCCAACTATTTATTTTCCTACTCATAAAAGAATCTTATCTTTTCATTGGCATAAATACGTGGGGTACAAGGAGAATTCTTACTGAGAAAAGTTTGCCTTCAGCTAGACTACAGGCAAGTGGAGATGATCAGATAATATTTTAGAAAGAAAGCAAAACAAAATAAGCAAAAAACTGTAGGGTTTTTTTTTTAGTAGATCTTTAACTCATAGAGTATAAGTTACCTAGGGAGAAACAAGAGCCATGCATATTAATTTTTAGAATTTTGTGTGACTCTTTAAATTCATTGGGGCATCTGGGAAAAGTGGAAGGTGCAAATCTGGCCTAAATTTTAGGTTAATTATATTTTCTCACAAATTTAATTACACAGTTTTAATTAGAGAAATACCAGTATCAAGTTGGCAGGTGGTTCACTGGAACTAGTTAGTAATTAAATACATATAATGCCCCCCCAAAGCCAAGCAGACCAAAACAAATGAAAAAATTTAAAAATTGTTTAGGAAAATTGAACTTTATAATATGATAACAATTGGTTTTGTCCTGTAAGATTTAGAAAACTTGCATTTGTGTCCACAAATTTATTAATATTTACAATATATAATTTTAAAAATTATTATAAATGTCATTTTATTGATTTTAAATGTCTTTCATATTATGAAAATAGCTTTATTTAATGCTTACAATAAATAATATTTACAGTACACTTCTTTGTTTTCTAAAAAACCCAATATGCAGCTTTACTCTGTTTAGAAATTTTATAGCATTGTAGCTAATGTTATTTTGTGTTTTAAAATAGTTCATTGAACACCTGCACTAAAAAACAATTTAGTTTGTAACATACTTCATGCCACTTGAAGACCATAATTGTACATTTATTTTCTCCCTTATTCTCGTATGTCCTAAAGCCTGCTTTCTAAGTAGCTGTATGCCCAAATTTGTTGATGTCTCCCTGCATAGTTGTAACGTCATCTTCATTTCTCTCAGTAGAACAGAAGAAGAGAGGAAATACAGTTCAGGAAATAAACCATTGATAGGAGATTTGTTGTGATGAGGATCACTTCACATTGTGCTGTATCGGTTGTATAAGGTATAAATGATACCGAAAATATAAAGGAGATAATTCAACCAATTTCTACCATTCCTGTCAACAAATAACTGCCTGTAGTCCTGAAACTGTGTGACTCTGTTATCCTTTCATGATAATTTTCCCAACAGTAAAATATTTTCCCAATAGAAAAAAATAGCAAAGTAAATAAACGCAGCTGTTTATTAGTCTATAAGGAAGTCTAACCATTCTTAACATATATAAACATATTTTTGTAAGATTAAAAATATATATGTGGAAAAATGTTTGCAATCTTAGAATGGGAAAACTTCCAAGTCAAGATATGAGACGAAGACTTAAAATAGAAAATTAAAAGATCTTAATGATAAAGACAAAAGAAAACAAAAACTGTAAACAAACAAAAAGTATTTAAACTATAAATGAATCTATATAAACCAAAATATCTGTTATTATACACGTAAAAATCCTGTGATCATATTGTTTGGTTCCTATCTATGTGGAAGTGAGGATTTTAAATTTTATTTATATACTGTGTACTATAGCAAAATAATATAAAAACAAACATAGTATAATAGTTATTTACAAAAGTAGAAAGTAAGATTATTAAGCACTTATCTTAAAAGCCAAGTAAAGCAAACGTGGTGACTTTTTAAAAATTGTCCTTGTAATTCAGATTCCCAGGTTATTTTACTGTATCTGAGTTTATACTGTAAAAAGACTTGAAAAAATAAAACTATCTCTTTAAATTATGAGACTGGTATGCAAACATCTAGCCATTCTTTTTGAAGTCTTCTCAAAATTCCAATAGCTTACAGTTTTAGAATGACAGACAAAAATATCCCCTTCACAGGAAGTTGAGTGACTTCACTGAATTCTATTAACATTTATAAAATCTCTCAGTAAACCTATATGCTAATGAATATATGAGAGAGACAGGTGTTTTGTTTGCATTGCTCTAAGAGAATATAAACTATTAAAGTTCTGTGACTTCTGCTGAAAACTCAGATTTGAAGATAAAATCACGTCAGCTTAATGAACACAATGGCCCAGGAGAATGACTTCTACAATTAAGAGATGAAAATTCCTTTCTTAAATGAAATTGGCATCACATACACCAATTGGACAAAAATAATTTCAAATGTTGATATGGCTCTATATTTAAATCTATTGACTTTAAAATGCACAGCATGAGTCAGAACAACTGGTGCTTTTTCCTTGCACATTGAAGCCAGAAGTCTCTACAGATAGAAAAATAATTCTGTCCTGGGTCGTGTCCCATTTTTTTCCCCTCCAGAAGTACTTAAAGTACTTCTTAAAAACTCTTTTGGCTAACTTGTGAAAAAAGTTGACAGGTTTTATCTTCCAGTGATTTTTATGAAGGAACTTTTTGAGAACAAAATCATGTCTTGAATGAATATGTATTTGTATTGAATATTTTTATGTTTTGCTCTTATGTAGCCAGAGCCAGAGGTTGGAATTATAAGCATTCCAGAGATAATTTATTTGCAACATGTAAGAAAGGAAAGGATAATGGAAGAAAATATTTTTATCAGCCAACTGCCCTCTTGGCCAACATATATTAAAAATAGTGTTGTTAACTATTTTTATATCATGAGTATCTAGATAAAACATGCAGGTCAAGAAATACTTATTTCATGGTAATAGTTACATACAGCAACAAATATGTTCAATTACTATTAGTGTTTAACATAGATATTTATACTGAATTTCTGAATCAGTGATCAATGAAGCGTTCTTTTCTGTTGTAAAATTTTACGTTTTGAAGTAAACTGTAAATACTTTGAAATGCATTGTATTTAAATAGGCAGTTCGGTGAATTTTTTTTTATTATTATACTTTAAGTTTTAGGGTACATGTGCACAATGTGCAGGTTTGTTACATATGTATCCATGTGCCATGTTGGTGTGCTGCACCCAGTTTCCAGTTTCATCCATGTCCCTACAAAGGACATGAATTCATCATTTTTTATGGCTGCATAGTATTCCATGGTGTATATGTGTCACATTTTCTTAATCCAGTCTATCGTTGTTGGACATTTGGATTGGTTCCAACTCTTTGCTATTGTGAATAGTGCCGCAATAAACATACGTGTGCATGTGTCTGTATAGCAGCATGATTTATAGTCCTTTCGGTATATACCCAGTAATGGGATGGCTGGGTCAAATGGTATTTCTAGTTCTAGATCCCTGAGGAATCGCCACACTGACTTCCACAATGGTTGAACTAGTTTACAGTCCCACCAACAGTGTAAAAGTGTTCCTATTTCTCCACATCCTCTCCAGCACCTGTTGTTTCCTGACTTTTTAATGATGGCCATTCTAACTGGTGTGAGATGGTATCTCATTGTGGTTTTGATTTGCATTTCTCTGATGGCCAGTGATGATGAGCATTTTTTCATGTGTTTTTTGGCTGCATAAATGTCTTCTTTTGAGAAGTGTCTGTTCATGTCCTTCGCCCACTTTTTGATGGGGTTGTTTGTTTTTTTCTTGTAAATTTGTTTCAGTTCATTGTAGATTCTGGATATTAGCCCTTTGTCAGATGAGTAGGTTGTGAAAATTTTCTCCCATTCTGTAAGTTGCCTGTTCACTCTGATGGTAGTTTCTTTTGCTGTGCAGAAGCTCTTTAGTTTAATTAGATCCCATTTGTCAATTTTGGCTTTTGTTGCCAATGCTTTTGGTGTTTTAGACATGAAGTCCTTGCCCATGCCTATGTCCTGAATGGTATTGCCTAGGTTTTCTTCTAGGGTTTTTATGGTTTTAGGTCTAACATGTAAGTCTTTAATCCATCTTGAATTAATTTTTGTATAAGGTGTAAGGAAGGGATCCAGTTTCAGCTTTCTACGTATGGCTAGCCAGTTTTCCCAGCACCATTTATTAAATAGGGAATCCTTTCCCCATTTCTTGTTTTTGTCAGGTTTGTCAAAGATCAGATAGTTGTAGATATGTGGCATCATTTCTGAGGGCTCTGTTCTGATCCATTGATCTATGTCTCTGTTGTGGTACCAGTACCATGCTGTTTTGGTTACTGTAGCCTTGTAGTATAGTTTGAAGTCAGGTAGTGTGATGCCTCCAGCTTTGTTCTTTTGGCTTAGGATTGACTTGGTGATGCGGGCTCTTTTTTGGTTCCATATGAACTTTAAAGTAGTTTTTTTCCAATTCTGTGAAGAAAGTCATTGGTAGCTTGATGGGGATGGCATTGAATCTATAAATTACCTTGGGCAGTATGGCCATTTTCACGATATTGATTCTTCCAACCCATGAGCATGGAATGTTCTTCCATTTGTTTGTATCCTCTTTTATTTCATTGAGCAGTGGTTTGTAGTTCTCCTTGAAGAGGTCCTTCCCATCCCTTGTAAGTTGGATTCCTAGGTATTTTATCCTCTTTGAAGCAATTGTGAATGGGTGTTCACTCATGATTTGGCTCTCTGTTTGTCTGTGATTGGTGTACAAGAATGCTTGTGATTTTTGTACATTGATTTTGTATCCTGAGACTTTGCTGAAGTTGCTTATCAGCTTAAGGAGATTTTGGGCTGAGATGATGGGGTTTTCTAGATATACAATCATATCATCCACAAACAGGGACAATTTGACTTTCTCTTTCCCTAATTGAATACCCTTTATTTCCTTCTCCTGCCTGATTGCCCTGGCCAGAACTTCCAGCACTATGTTGAATAGGAGTGGTGAGAGAGGGCATCCCTGTCTTGTGCCAGTTTTCAAAGGGAATGCTTCTAGTTTTTGCCCATTCAGTGTGATATTGGCTGTGGGTTTGTCATAGATAGCTCTTATGATTTTGAGATACGTCCCATCAATACCTAATTTATTGAGAGTTTTTAGCATGAAGGATTATTGAATTTTGTCAAAGGCCTTTTCTGCATCTATTGAGATAATCATGTGGTTTTTGTCTTTGGTGTAACAAATCCTTGTAGCCAGAGCTTCAATCAAGATATATTACTGTGCATCTCACCAGTTAATTCCTTTTCCCTTATATTAGGCAACCACTGTCTGATTTCTATGGTCACAGGCTAGTTTCACTTGTTCTTGAACGTCATGTGTAAAATCATACACATGTAACATCATACATATTGAATGTAGAGAAGCATTCATGTTATTGCATGAATTAGTAGTGTATCTTTTTATTGATAAACAGTACTTCTTAATATAAATATACTATAATTCATTTATACCTTCTGGTGACAGGCATTGAGTGATTTACAGTTTTTAACAGTTATTAATAAAGTTGCTGTAAAATGTGCATACAAATATTTTGGCATAGATATATTTTTATTACATAAATTTGCAAGAGTAGAATTGTCAGATCCTCGGGTCAGTGTAGGCTTAGCTGCTAAGTGGTTTTCCAAAGTGATTGAACCATCTTAAAATTCCATCAAAGTAAGAACATTCTACTTGTTCTTGCCAACATTTGAAATTTTTAGGTTGTAAAATTTTAGACATTTTAATATGTATGTAATGATATCTTAATGTAATTTAAATTTTCTTGATTACCAATAACATTGAGTATTTTTCATATACTAGTTGACCATTCATGTATCTATCTTTGTGAAATTAATATATTATTTTGGGCTACATTTTATTTGGCTGCTTATTCAACTACTGAGTTATGGAATTTCTGTCTATATTTTAAATATGAGTCCTTTGTGAGTTTAGATCTGAGAATAGTTTCACCTAATGTATGTCTTGTCTTTTATTTTCTTAATGGTGTCTATTGATAAGCAGACATTTTAACTTTGATGTTGTCTAATTTATTAATTTCTATGGCTAATGCTATCTGTATACCCTCTCAAAGAGATCTCTGCTTTCCCCTAGTTTGTAAAGATATTCTCCTTATATTTCTTTTCCTATGCTGTAACTTATGCATTTATATCTATGATTCATGTCTACTTAAATTTTACAAATGGTGTGAAATGGAAATTGTGACTTATTAATGTTTTATGGGTGGTATGAGTTTTTGAGTTTTGAGTTTCATGAATTTTGACAAATGTATTTATCAAATATATTTGTGAGATGAGGGTTGTGGGTTTTTTTTTTTCTCAACGGATATCCAGTTGTTCCACCCTTTTTTGAAAATACTTCGTTCCTCCATTAAAATGCTTTGATGTCTTTATTAAAAAGCAGTTCATAGTATAAATATAGGTCTTTTCTATACTGTCTATTCTCTTCCCCTTATCTGTTTGTCCATCTTTATGCCAATATGTTACTCTCTTCATTACTGTAGCTATACAATAAATCTTGAAATTAGGTGGTATAACTATGGGTGCAGAAAACTACCATGGCACATGTATACCAATGTATACCCACAAACCTGCCTGTTCTGCACATGTAATCCAGAATATAAAGCATAATAAAAAAATTAAATTAAATTAGAAAAAAAGTTATTTTTTGGGCTTTATATAATTATATTCATTTTAGAAACAATCTATGTCTTTCTCTTTCTCTCAATATATAAACACATGGGCCAGGTGCAGTGGGTCACGCCTGTAATCCCAACACTGGGAGGCTGAAGCGGGAGGATCGTTTGGGGTCAGGAATTTGAGACCAGCCTGGACAACATAGAAAGTACTCATCTCTACAAAAAGGCAAAAATTAAGTGGGCATGATGGTATGCCCCTCTAGGCCCAGCTACTTAAGCCCAAGATGTCGAGGCTGCAGTGAGCCAAATCATGCCATTGCACCCCAGCCTGGACAATGGAGCAAGACACCCTGTTTCAAAAAGTAAGCAAACAAATACCTAAAAATATGAATACATGTATATATGCACACATGTATACAGATCTGTATATGTATACATGTATATATACATGTGTATATATGTCTATACATATATGTACATATATATACACATGCATATACAGATATACATATACGTATATCCTGTTGAAATTGAGTTGGATCTATAGATCAATTTGGGAAGAATTGACATATGTATGTGGCATATATCTTCATTTATTTATTTGTTGATCTTCTCTCAGCAGTTTGCTATTGTTTGTATGATTTTTGACATTATCCTGAATGGAATTGCTTTTTTATTTTTATTTTCATTTTTATTTGTTTGCTGCAAATAAATAGAAATATAACTGACTTTTGTTTAGGAGTCTCATACACTGTAACTTTCCTAAACCCACCATTAGTTCTTGTATTTGCTTTGTAGATTCCTTGGGTTTCTTTTTTTCCTAGAATATTATTTCCTCTATAAATTGAAGCAATTTTATTTCTTCTATTCCAAAATGTATTTCTTTTCCTTGCCCTATGTCACTGGTAAAACCTCTAATAAAATATTGATAAAAATGGAAGTGTTGAGAGTACACATCTATTCATTGTTTTGGCTCTTAGGGAGAACAAGTATAGTATTTCACTATTAAGTACAAAGTTAGCTGTAAATTTTTTGGTTTATGCCCATTGCAAATTGAGGAAGATTTCTCCTATTCTATTTTATTATCGAGAGTGGGTACGACATTTTATCAAGTGCTTTCTCTGTATCTATTAAGATGGCGAATTTCTTCCTTTATTCTGTTAATATGGCGAATTATACAACTCAATTTCAAATATTAAAATATCCTTACTTTTTTAAAATTTTTATTGAGGTATGATTGCAAATCAAATTCTATATGTGAAAGCTAGACACTTTGATGTTTTGATACACATACACATTGTGAAATCATTCCCACAATCATGCTAATTACCCTACACAATTAACTCTGTGTGTATGTCAGTGTGTAGGGATGTGGGTGGGTGGGATCAGAATATTTAAGATCTACTCTCAGCAAATTTCAAATGTACCATATATTATTATTAACTAAATTCCCCATGCTGTATGGAACTTATTTATTTATTTTTTCTATCCTTACAACCATCTTTATTTTTAAAAAATTTTTAAGTTTTAGGTTCAGGGGTACAAATGCAGGTTTGTTACATAGGTAAACTTGTATCATGAAGATTTGTTGTACAGATTACTTTATCATGCAGGTATTAAGCCTAGTACCTACTGGTTATTTTTCCCAGTCCTCTCCCTCCTCTCAACCTCCGACCTCTGAAAGCCCCAGTGTGTATTTTTCACTTCTGTGTGTCCATGTGTTCTCATCATTTAGCTCTCACTTATAAGTGAGAACATGTGGTATCTGGTTTTCTGTTCCTGTGTTAGTGTGCTAAGGGTAATGGCCTCCAGTTCCATCCATATTCCTACAAAGGACATGATCTCGCTCTCTTTATGGCTATAGTACTCCATGGTGTATACGTACCACATTTTCTTTGTGCAGTCTATCATTGATGGGCATTTATGTTAATTCCATGTCTTTTCTATTGTGAATAGTGCTGCAGTGAACATATTTGTGCATGTGTCTTTATAACAGAATGATTTATATTCCTTTGGATATATACCTAATAATGTGATTGCTGAGTAGAATGCTATTTCTGTCTTTAGGTCTTTGAGGAATTGCCACACTGTCATCCACAATGGCTACACTAATTTACACTCTCACTAACAGTGTATAAGTGTTCCCTTTTCTCCACAACCTTACCAGTATCTGTTGTTTTTTTACTTTTTAATAATAGCCATTCTGACTGGTGTTAGATGGTATCTCATTGCGGTTTTTATTTGCATTTCTCTAATGATCAGTGATGTTGAGGTTTTTTTTTTTTTTCAAGTGATTGCTGGATGCATGTATATCTTCTTTTGCCAAGTGTCTGTTCATGTTCTTTGCCTACTTATTTATGGGATTTTTTTTCTTGTAAATTTGCTTAAGTTCCTTATAGATGCTTGATGTTAGACCTTTGTTGGATTCATAGTTTGCAAGATTTTTCTCCCATTCTGTAGGTTGTCTGTTTACTCTGTTGACAGGTTTTTTTCACTGTGCAGAAGCTCTTCAGTTTAATTAGATCCCATTTGTCAATTTTTGCTTTTGTTGCAATTGCTTTGGGTGTCTTCTTCATGAAATCTTTGTCTGTGTCTATGTCCTAAATGGTATTGCCTATGTTGTCTTCCAGAGTTTTTTATATTATAGTTTTGGGTTTCATATTCACTTTAATCCATCTTATTTTAATTTTTGTATATGGTGTAAGGAAGGGGTCTAGTTTCAATCTCCTGCATATGGCTAGCCAGTTATCCCAGCACCATTTATTGAATAAGGTTTTTGTCAGGTTTGTTGAAGATCAGATAGTTGTAGGTGTGTGGTCTTATTTCTGGGTTCTCTGTTCTGTTTTACTGGTCCATACATCTGTTTTTGTACCAGTACCAGGCTGTTTTGGTTACTGTAGCCCTGTACTAGAGTTTGAAGTTAAGTAGGGTGATGCCACTAGCTTTGTTATTTTTGTTTAGGATTGCCTTGGCTCTTGGGGCTCTATTTTCGTTCCATTCGAATTTTAAAATAGCTTTCTCTAGTTCTGTGAAGAATGTCAATGTTAGTTTAATAGAAATAGCATTCAATTTATTAATTGCTTTGGGTAGTATGGCCATTTTAATGATATTGATTCTTCCTATCCATGAACATGGATGTTTTTTCATTTGTTTGTGTCTCCTGTGATTTCTTTGAACAGTGGTTTGTAGTTCTCGTAGAAATCTTTTACCTCCCTTGTTAGCTGTATTCTTGCATATTTCATTCTTTTTGTGGCAGTTGTGAATGGGAGTTTGTTCCTGATTTGGCTCTCAGCTTGACTGTTGGTGTATAGAAATGCTAGGGATTTTTGCACATTGATTTTGTGTACTGAAACTTTGCTGAAGTTGTTCACCAGCTTAAGAAGCTTTTGTGCAGAGACTATGGAGTTTTCCAGATATAGGATCATGTCATCTGCAAACATGGATAATTTGACTTCCTCTCTTACTGTTTGGATGCCCTTTATTTATTTCTCTTGCTTGATAGCACTGGCCAGAACTTCCAATACTATGTGGAATAGAAGTGATGACGGAGGGCATCCTTGTCTTGTGCCAGTTTTCAAGAAGAATGTTTCCGGTTTTGGCCCATTCAGTATGCTGTTAATTGTGAGTTTGTTATATATGGCTGTTATTATTTTGAGGCATGTTCCTTCAGTGTCAAGTTTATTGAGAGTTTTTAACATGAATGGATGCTGAATTTTATCAAAAGGCTTTTCTGCATCTATTGAGATAATCCTGTGGGTTTTGTCTTTAGTTCTGCTTATGTGATGAATCACATTTATTGATTGGCATATATTGGACCAACCTTGCATCCTGGGGATGAAGCCTACTTGATCATGGTGAATAAGGCTTTTGATATGTTGCTGGATTCAGTTTGCAGGTATTTTGTTGATTTTTGCATCAATGTTCATGAAGGATATTGGCCTGAAGTTTTCTTTATCTGTTGTATCACTGCCAGGTTTTGGTATCAGGCTGTTGCTGGCCTCGTAGAATGAGTTAGAGAGGAGTCCCTCCTCCTCGATTTTTTGGAATTGTTTCAGTAGGAATGCTACCAGTTCATCTTTGTACATCTGGTAGAATTCAGCTGTGAATCTGTCTGGTCCTGAGATATTTTTGGTTGGTAGGCTATGTATTACTCCTTTAATTTCAGAACTTGTTATTGGTCTTTTCAGATCTCTAGAACTTATTCACCTTATAACTGAAAGTTCATACCCTTTGACCAACATCTCCTCATATCCCCCAACTCCCAACTTCTTGTAACCACCATTCTACTCTTTCTATGAGTTTGACTTTTAAAAATTCCCTATATATGTGAGCACATGCATGTTTCCTTGGACCTATGGGTTTATCTATGCTTTTGCAAATGTCAGGACCTCCTTTTTCAAGGCTGAATAATATTCCATTTTATGTATGTATGTATATACACGTATATGAGTTCTACTAATTTACCTTTTCACCAACAATGTATAAGTGTTCCATTTTCTTTCTATCCTCATCAAAGCTTGTTATCTTTTGACTTTTTGATAATAATTATTCTAATAGGTGTGAGGTAATATCATTTTAAAAATATTTTATTTTAGTTTCAGTTGACAAATCATAATTGCATATATTTATAGGATACAATGTAATGCTTCTCTCCATATACATAATACATTGTGGAATGATTAAATGAGGGTAATACATTTTGATTTGCATTTCTTTGATAATTTATAATGTTTAGCACATTTTCATATCCTAGTAACCATTTTTATGTTTTCTTTAGAAAAATGTCTGCTCAGGTCCTTTAGTCATTTTTTAATTGGGTTATTTTGCTTTTTTTTTGCTATTTATTTGTTTGAGTTTCTTAGATATTTTGGATATTAACTCCTTATCAGACATATGGCTTAGAAATATTGTCTCCCATTTCATGGGTTGCCCTTTCATTGTGTTGATTGTTTCCCTTGCTGTGCAGAAACATTTTAGTTTAATATGGTCCCAGTTACTTGTTTTTGCTTTTGTTGTCTATGCTGTGGGGTCATATCCAAAAAATAATTGCTAAGACCAATTTCATGAAACTTTGCCCAGTGGTTTCTTCTAGGTGTTTTGTGGTGTCAGGTCTTATATTTAAATATTTAAACCATTTTGCGTTGATTTTTGCCTATGATGTAAGATAAGAATTCAATTTCATTTATTTGCATGTGGATATCCAATTTTCCTAACACCATTTATCAAGACTGTCCTTTGTGTATTATAGACAATTTTGTCAAAAATTAGTTGACTGTATACACAGGGTTTATTTCTTTGCCTTCTATTTTATTCCATCAGTCTGTGTCTGTGTTCATGACAGTAGCATACTGTTTTGATTACTATATTAATATAATTTGAAATCAGGAATTCAACAGGATATTCAAAGGATCAGACACCGTGATCAAGTGAGATTTATCCCTAGGATGCTAGAATGGTTTAACATATGCAAGTCAATAAATGTGATATACCACTTTAAGAGAACGAAGAACAAAAATCATGATCATCTCAATAGCTACAAAAAAAGCACTTAGTAAATTCAACATACTTTCATAATAAAAACTCCTAACAAATTAAGTATAGAAGGAATGTACTTCAATAAAATAAAAGCCAGCTATTGCAAGTCCGCAGCTAACATCATGCTAAATAGTGAAAAGGTGATAACTTTTCCCCCAAGATCGGGAATAAGACAAGAACGCCCACTCTTTCCGCTTCTCGTCAACATAGCACTGGAAGTCATAGCCAGAGCAACTAGGCAAGGAAAAAAACATCCAAGTTGGAAAAGAAGTAAAATGATCTCTGTTCCATATGACCTTATCTTATATACAGAAAACCCTGAGACTACCAAAAATCTGTTAAAATTAATAAATGAATTCAGTAATGTTGCAAGATACAAAATCGACCCACAAAATCAGTTGTGTTTCCATATGCTAACAATGAACTATCCAAAAAAATTAAAATATTTTTATTTACAATAGCATCAAAAAGAATAAAATGCTTAGGAATAAATGTAACTGAAGTGGAGAAAAATACGTACACTAAAAACTGTAAAGGACTGACAAATAAAATTGAAGACACAAATGGCAACATATTCTATGTTCATGGGTCAGAAGGATGAATACTGTCAAATGTTTATGCCACTCAATGCATTCTACAGATTCAATGCAATTTCTCTCAAAATTCCAATAGCATCTTTCACAGAAATAGAAGAAACAATACTAAAATTTGCATGCAATTGCTAAAGACTCTAAATAGCTAATATAATCTTGAATATAAAACAATGCTAGAAACATCAAAATATTCTTAAAATATTCTTATGATAAGCATCACTTGGTTATAATGTATTATTTTACATTTTGCTAAATTTGAATTGCTTTTATTCACTTGAGATGTTTGTGATCATGTTCCTGAAAAATACTAGAATTTTTTTTCTTGTAGTATCTTTGAATGGCTTTGGCAACACGTTTATGCTCACCGTATAACAAGTTCAGAAGAAGTTTTCTCTCCTTTTTGATTAAGTAGATTGTGCAAGATTGGTATTATTCATCTCTTAAATATTTCATAAATTTCAACAGAGAAATAATTTGAGCATAAAGTTGTTTATTGGTATAAGACTTTATATTTCTAGTAGTAATTTCTTGTTTCCATCTTTTGGTTCATTATTTCTAGGGGTTTACCAATTTTACTATCTTAGCACATAGCCAACTTTTTGCTTTATTGATTTTGTATGCTTCTTGTCTTCTTCTATTCTATTAATTTATACTGTCATATTTACCATTTCCTTTATTTGACTTGCTATCTTCTTAAATCGGAAAATGTTATTATTGATTTTAAGCCTTTCTTCTTTTGTAATATCAACAATTGAAACTAATAACTTCCATGTTAGCATTTCATTAGCCACATCACATGTATTTGGATATGTTGCATTTTAGTTATTAATTTAGTTCAAAATATTTTCTAATTTCTCTTCTGACTTCTTTGACTCATCAGCAATTTAGAAAATGTAAATTAATTTTAAATTATTTCTGTATTTTTAAATATTTTATTATTACTGGTTTTAATGTAATTTTGAAATTTATTGAGACCAATTTTATGACCCAACATGTGGGCTGTTTTCGTGAACATTTCATATATATTTGAAAATAAGTTGTCTTCTATGTTGCATTTTATGACACAGGTATAACATTGCTATACAAACATTGCTATACAGCACCTGTATAACATTGCTATATAAATTATTATTACATTTATACAAATATATTATTTTATGTATTCTGAGTACATTGTTCATTTCTCATTATAAAACCAATCCTTTTACCTCTAGTGAAACCCCTTTCTTTAATTTGTTTAATATTAGTAAAGTCACCTTAGTTTTCTCCTTCATAAAGGTGGCATAATACATTTTCAATCCCTTACATTCAGTCTACTTCTCATCTGTATATTTAATTATATCGCTTATAGACTGCCTTTAATCATAGTTTGTTTTCAAATAAATTCTAAAAATATCTGCTTTTAATATGAATGTTTTGTCCATAGACACCTATCATTAATTATGTGTTTGTATTTAAGTCAGCTATTTTTTTCAGTGTGTTTTAAAACTAATTTAATCTTTCTCTTTTCTTCTGTCCCTCATTCCTGCTTTTATTCAGATAAACCTAGTAAGTTTTAGTGTTTCATTTTAATGACTTTATTTTCTCTTTACCTATTTCTATCTTTATTTTTTTCATGATTGCTGATATTACAATATGTTTCCTTGATGTATCAGTCTATATTGATAGCATAGTTTTCTACATTTACACATACATTTGCCATTCCCAGTGATCTTCATTTAGTTCCAATCATTCTGAATTTCCAACTGCTATAATTTTCCATAAGCTTCAAGAACCTCCTTTTGAATTTCATATAGTTTAGGTCTTCTGGGAATGAATTCTCTCAACTATTTTTCATCTGAAAATATGTTCATTTCAACTCATTTTTGATGGATATTTTCACTGGATATAAAATTTTATGGCACATTTTTCTTTATTCAAAAATGTCATTACATTTTATTCTGGTCAAAATTATTTTTATAAGAATTCAGCCACAATTTATATCACACATCATTTACATCATATTGTTTTTATGAATACAATGCATGTTTTTTCTTTTACTATTTTTAAGATTTTTATTTTATCTTTTATTTGCAGCAGTTTTTGCTATGATGTTCCTAGGTATGGTTTAATTTGAATTTCTTCTGTTCATGTTTTCTCGTCACATTTTGGAAAATGTTGATCCATTATTGCTTGAAAGACACAGAAAGTATCTCCCTTCAGAGCAGAGGGCAGGCATGATTACCAACCATTATAAAATATTCAGGTTACCTAAACTTGGGATTTCTTTCCTGAAATACAACCCACTGTGTGTGCTGGTATCCACCTAGGACCATCTGCCTTGCCCTGTGGGACTCAGAGGCATGGGAAATGAATACAAATATGCTTATGCTGATGTTATTTCTTGTTTTTTGAGTAATAAAGTCATTTATTTTTGATCTACAAGTTTAATGTCTTCTACTAACATCCACCGAACTGACATAGGCTAGTTGCTTACAATTTGTGTAAAATCCCAGAGCCTTCACAGTTCTTGACACTACCGCACTGCAGAGGCCTCTGGTGCTAAAGTTAGCCTCTTGGTGATCCTCGTAAGATGCCAAACCCTCTAGACAAGCCCATCTGCCAGTTGAGTATGACCAGTGACTTTAGTCAACACCGCAAGACCAGAAGAATTGCCCAGCTGAGCAGTGCCCATCAAGAAATATTGAAATAGTCATTGGTTTAAGCCAGTATATTTTGAGATACTTGGTGACACAGAAATAAATAACTAAAACAATTTGTTACAAACTTCAGTTGAACTTTTATAGTACTCACACAAAAAGTAATATGCCAGTAATAAACAAACATAATGACAAAACTCTCAGACATTTTTAGGTTCTTTTTCTTAAAACATACCAATTTTAATAAATTGTTCTTTCTATAAGGATAAAAATTAGCTATGATATCATACTCTTTTAAGGAGATCAATAAATACGTGAGACTATCCCATAGGATAGGATCATAAGGAGTGGAAAAAAGATATAACAAGAAATTATTATATTATCACATATGAATATCTAAGACAGAAGATAACTCCATTTTTGTAATTATATATTCTTTTTATTCATCCAACAGATATTAATAAGAATAATAGTTTTCCTTCAAATAGAGAGATACTAGATGAGAAAGAGAGATGCGATTGTTAATTTTCAATATTAACTTGTCTAGGTTAAGGGATACCCAGATAATTGGTAAAGCACTATTTCTAGGTGTGTCTGTAAGAATGTTTCTGGAAGACATTGGCATTTGAATTAGTGGACTGGGTAAGAACTACCCTCACCAGATGCGAGGAGGCAACATCCAATAGGTTGAGACCTGGATAAATCAAAAAGGCAAAGGAAAGGAGAATTTGCTCTTTTGTCTTCTCCTTCAAGCTGGGACACCTGTCTTCTCCTGCCCTTGTTTCTCAGAAATCCAGGCTCTCTGGCCATTGGACTTTGGAACTTATAACACCAGTGGCCCCCGAGTTTTCAGACTTTTGACCTCAGATTGAGTGTTACACCATTGACTTCCCAAGGACTTCAGACTTGCACTGAGCTATGCTATCAGCATCCCAGGATCTCCAGCTTGCAGACAGTTTATTGTGTGACTGCTTAGCCTCCATAATTGTGTGAATCAAGTACCCTAACAAATCCCCTCTTATCTATCTATCTATCTATCTATCTATCTATTTATCATCTATCTATCTATCATCTATCTAATCTATCTCCTATTGGTTCTGTCTCTCTGGAGAACCCTGACTAATACAGAAGCCTTAGGAGAAGTTATATTTTAATTGTCACATCTCTTTAAGAACTAACCACTGTCACTAAAGCACCAAGCATGAGAGCTTCCTAGGAAGTCAATATAGAATAATACGAATTTGTATAAAATTATTTATGTCTGAATCTAATAACTTTAAAGCAGAAAATTCACCTCTTTTATACATTAGTCATAAATTTAATGAAATAATTTATATTTGCATTTCAAAACCACAAAGGTTTTTATGGATATCATTTAAACGAACAGTTTAGCAAACTTTCTAAATGTCTATAATGCCTATTCTAGGCATCATTTGACAATATCAAATAATGAATAATATGTGGAATATATATTCAAGGAATTCATATCCAACCAGGTCATATGACATGATACAAAATTTTAGTAATATAAAGCTATCATTAAGTAATTTATTTTTGTATTTGTTTTCAGAACAAAAAAGGATTAAGTTGTCTTACAAAGATAAATGTGAAAAACTTGGAGAGAACCAAAAATAAAGATCAGAATAATATAGAGTCATAAAAACATGGATTATGGAGGCTCAAAAGAAGAAGGTATGTTCTCTCCCTTGAAAAACATTTTATTGTATTAGAGGACGATTAAAAAGAAATTATATTTATATTCAGAAAAATTTGGAACCAAAAAAGAACATTCTGGACAAGGAACTGCAATTGAAATATGTTTGCCAAAGTACAGAAACAAGCAAAAAGCCTAAAAATGGAACATCTGATTGACACAAAGAAAGTAAGAAAAAAGATTGGTAAGATTTAGTATCTGGTTTATTATTGTCTTAGTCATTTTCAGTTTGAAGTAACTAAAGTGCACCCCATTATCATAAGCAAAAGAGGGAATTTGTTATCAATTTGCAGGTGTACCTCACAAACCACTGGTTCTGCTCGTCAATGTTTTAATCTCTCATCTCTAGCATAAGAGCATGACCAGTATGTTTCCATCTCAGTGTCAAACTCCATTAGAAGGAAATTTTATAGTTTCGACTTGGGTGAGTGTTCTATGCCTAGGTTCATTTCTATGGGAGAATTTCTCTGAGATGATGGTGGAGCTGGGCTGACACTTCAAAAAATATCTACAAATGTATTTCGTTGATAGTGGGACTATAAAATATTTTAGGACAGAGCAATCACATGGCCAGGGCTATGCTTGGAGAACATACATCCAACCTCAGTATGATTGGAGGAGGGACAATCGGAAGTAGAAGCAGTCCTTTGGGAAACTCTCAGAATTGTTTAGGAGAAAGCAGATCCATTAGAACAGCAAGAATAGAAAAGCAGAAGAGTAGGAAGATGCCAGATAGCGTAGGATAAAAATAAGAGAGGACTAAGGACTATGTATGGATTATTTTGTTTAATTTTCACAATAACTTCCATGAGAAATTTTCCAAATGAGATATAGAAACTGAACCATTTGAGTAGAAAATGAAGGAGCCAGGATACAAATCCAGATTTGTCTGATTCCATTACTTCATATTACTTCATCACTTGGAAGTTAAAAGAGACAAAAGTGAAAAACACATATTATACATCAAAGATGTAATTACATTTTAAAATCCTCCATAATTTATACTGATTTGAATTACCCATTATTTATCTTTAGATGTGGAAAGAGAAAGAAGGGAAACTAAAAAAAGAAAAATTAGTGACTTACGTAAGCTACGCATTTCGTTGCTGTTTCCGTGTACAACAATCCATTTCATAAGCATAACATTCTTTGAAGCAGATAATTTTATGTACAATGTAGAGTTGAATAAATTGGGGTTAGGTGGCTGAAAATGATTATCATCAAGATCTAGTTCCATTTTACTTATACAATGCTCTCATATTCCTCTTTAAAAAACATCCAATTTTGTTTTGTATTTGACATCAATTATAAATAATTATTCTGCCTGTTAGCAAATATAAAAGTTGTGTCTGGTTGTCTAAAGTCTTTGTGAATACATATTTACATAGAATAATTTAAAATATTTTAAAAATTCTAATAATCCTTGAAATACTTTTACAAAAAATTCTGTGTAATAAATCCCTCATTAGTCTGTGTATCAAAAGGTCTTAAGAGGATAATTATTACATGTCACTTGAATTCCTTTAATTATAAGTTAAATCTGTTTTTTCTTCTTTTCCTGTCCAGCAATGTGGCCTGTAAGAAAAATATTTTTCTATTTCATAGAAAAATTTAACGGTAATTGAGCTTGAAGTCAAAATTTATGAGCTACAATGAGTTGTCACATATTCTTCCCAACTTGCATTAATAAACTATATGAAAAACTCCTAGGCTAGGGACTAAAAGTTTAACGTGGCATCTGGCTTTTGCCATTAATGAAACATGTGACATAGAGTACTTTCTCAAGTCTCCTGTCTTCCCTTATATATAAGATGAAGATTTATTTAGCCACTAAGCTACATTCTAAGCCTCCATGTTACATGACTTAATAATTATATGATTTCAAGTTTCCTTGTGGATTACCTTTTATGTTAAAAATTTCTGGATCATGTACTCTATGTAAAACACTATGTAAAGTGATATTGAGGTCTGTGGTAGATGGAATAATAGCCCACAAATGACCCACCATAATTCCCTGAACTTATGATAAGAGGGAATTAAGGTTGCAGATGAAATTAAGATTGCTAATCAGCTGACTTTGAGATCGTAAGGGTTATCTGGATGATCCAGGTGAGCTCAATCTAATCACAAGGGCCTGATAAGTGAAACAACAGGCAGACCCATGAGAATCAGTGTGATACAATGTCAGAAAGTTCCAAATGGCTGTTGCTGTCTTTGAGGATGGAAGGGGGCCACAAGGCAAGGAACTAGGCAGCCTCTAGAAGTTGGAAAAGGCAAGGAAGAGGATTCTCCCCTACAGCCTTCAGAAGGAACATAATCCTGACAATCCTTTATTTCAGCCCAGTGGAGCCCATTTCTGACTTCTGACCTCAAGAAATATAAGATATTTGTGTTTTTAAGCCATGAAATTTATGGCAATTTGTTATACCACCAGTAAGAAATTAATACATGGCACAAATGTTAAAAAAACCACAATATTTGCCTTCAAAGAGGTTACATTTGGCATAGGAAATAAGCTGGGTGTACATGGAGTTTCTGCAAGTTAGAATAAGACAAATGTATAAAAGGAAATGATCTAACATTCGCTGAACTCAGCCTATTATCTAGTAAATTCAATGACAAAGGGTATAATAAATGCATTAATTCACCATGGTGCTAGGCTCAAGCATATAGCAAAGATCAAAATTCAACACTACTCTGTTCCCATGGGCCTTACAATCTCATGCAGATAAACAAATATTACTTTAAAAAATCACACAAATAAAATATAAACTTGCAAATATAATAGCTAATAAGGAAGAAAAACATATGTTTTCCTCAGTACATTTAATGGTAGAATTTGGAATAGACAGGAAGGTCACAGAAAACCTTTCTAAAGCTGTCATCATTAAGGTCTGAAGGATAAGATTTTTTTAGTCAAAGAAGGGAGATAAAAGCATTTCAGGCATATTGGTAGGAGGAGAGATGGTCGTCAAAAAGGACTAAAAGAATGTTTACTGTGGCTAGAGATGAGAGAAAGGGGTAAGCTGGCTATGAAAAGAGGCTGAATACATAGAGATTTGGGTCTGATCATTTGAGGCCACTTTAAGAAATTTTGCATTATTGTAAAACCACTAGAAAAACATTGAATAGTTTTAAATAAAGCAATGAATAATCAGATTTGCATGACAGCAAGAAGACTTTGTCTAAATGGTACAGCTGTGTGGATATACACACA